>NC_072778.1:34253326-34382316 GCF_022539595.1 Amphiprion ocellaris | reverse complement strand
GACCTGCTGGTTGGGTTCTCTCTGTTCTCATATTTCCTCCATGTTTGTCTCCTGATGCTGCCTTACTTCAGCCAGTCCATGAGCAACAGAAAACACAGTTTGCCTTGTATCCATTGCCAGTGGTTCCACTCTTCCCACTCCAGTCTGTACATTTGCAAACGTTTTTGCTTCTTTAGACGTGGTGGAGTTTCAGGTGTAGACATTTTTAAACGTGCGGGTGCAGCAGCGTCTGTAACCTGGCAACCAGAGACAGGACCGGACAGGACCGGACACACAGAGACGTCTGAAGTCTGTCCACTGGACCTGGCATCGGGTCCTCGCTACAAAGGTCCTACGAAGATGAAATTGGCTGCCCTTAATATTTCCTGTGTTTTATTTTATTCATTATGCAGTTTTGATGAGTGTGTGACAGACGTGTACGGGGCATTTATGAAAATACGGAACAAGTTGCGTCCCGTAATGATTCAATACGGGACGCAACAATTAATTGTCGAATAAAGGACGTTTCCGTATTTTAAGGGACGGGTGGCAACCTTAGGTCAGGCTGTTGCTGTGGCTGTGGACGGGGACTTAGCTAGCGGACGTGTTGTGTGGCTGGTGGGCAGAGGTTTCAGGGTCACACACGGACATGCCTCAAGGAAGGAGTGTAATGAAGCTTTAGACACAGCTGGTGCTTGCCAGGGCAGGCCTCAAGTTACAAACCACAAATAAAAGGTCATTTTTGGACCAAAACTGCTTCAAATTAAATAAGTGTTTTGTGATGGTTGGGAGGGAGGTGTGTGCACTGGCTCATGGTAAGTATACCGTGGGTTAACCTTGGTTCGGGGTGGCTGACAGGATAACCTAGACTAAGAATAGATTACAAATGACTTTGAAAGAGTGCTTTTGACCATCAAACCCCTTTGTCAAAGTATCCCTGCACAGCACCAATGAGAAATGCTGGGGAAAGCAAGGCAAAGCAGATCTCATCAAGTAATGTACTGTATAGCAGCAATACAATGAACGATGAAGGGTAGCCCAGGGGTAATCGATAATTTGAGCCACCAATCTGTTCCAGGTGCTTTATGATGTGACTGAGGTAATTATCACCAGATCAATGAAAGAGTTTGTTGTACAGATGAATGGGAGAGGGAGGGGGTAATTGGTTTTTGCTGCTGAACTGATTTTATGTATGTATTCCTCCAACCTGGGGATAGGGGTTAAAAATGATTCTCTCTAAAAGCAGTTCCCCTTTAGGGTTCAGGACCAATATTCTGACATGTCCATGGGTTTATTTGTATTTGCATGCATCATTAAACGCTCACAAAGGGAGCTTCGGTGAGTCTCGGAGCAAAGAAGAATGTGCCGAGCTTGGAACTTAAAAGGGAGGGAAAAAGAGAAAAGAATTTAGGAAAGAGGACGCCCAAACTCACAGGAATTCATCAGGGGAAACAGACTTGCTTGTCTGTTTGCAAGAACCGATAATCAAAACGCGGGATGTCCAATTTTCACCAAACTTTGACTCATTCAGATGCAACCAAACAGACACTCCATAGACAAAGAAAGATTTTTACACCCATTTTGTGGAACGGGTGTAGAAACCGAACATGTAAAAACAACATGTGGGCTCCCAGCTTGATAGCCCACTTATCTTTGCACTTTTCTCCTATCTTCTAAGGACGCATGGTGGTTACTGTGCAGCGTGACGTTTGCTGTCCAGGTGACAACAAGGATTTATTGCTGGTTTCAAAAATAAAAAGACTAAGCACCACATGGCAGCAACGCAACAAGATGAAAACACAACACTGATCTACAATCACCTCACTGATTGTGTTAATAAAGTGAAAACTACAAATTAGTCCAATATTCTGAGGGGAATATCTGGCTGTTTGCTTCCAATATGCTGAGCAACTATAAACTTGCTGTGCAGACAGGGTACGGTGATTTTTAAAGAGCTTTTTTCTTTCTTTTCTTTTTTCTTTGCAGAAAACAGCTGCTTGCTTTGGCTGGAAATTAGGTTAATGGGAGCAATACCACAACACTGAAGCTAAAAGACAGTAAATGGCTCCATAAAGCTGATTGGGACAAAATTAGGTGGGGTCAGTGATTGCAAGCAACCTCTTTTACATCACATATTGTCATTTGAACCATTAATAATGTAAATATATTGATCATTGCAGCTTTAAAGTCTTTAGTGGGAAGCTACTTATTAATCATTTCGTTTTAACTGATGCAGTTGGCTTCCTGCACATGGAAATTAAATTGTAAGGTATTTAAAGATATCTGCTATGTACAGAGCAGTGGCTTTGAGTTTATATACATTTGTAATACATTCTCATAACTAGTGAAACCAGGACTGCATGTTCGGAGGACAGGGTGAGAGGAAACATGGTCGGGGGCCATTATGAGCTAAGATGAGTGTGACTTAGAGGTGAGAGTTCTGGTAATAGAGGTCCCACCGGGTTTGCTGTTCTGACCTGGAATGGGTAAAACGTGAAATTTTGATGTCAAGCCTTCCCTACAACAGGGTTAGCATCAGGTGAACGCTTATTCATGTTGATATGCATTTTTACCCCTGACAGGCCCTTTGTGTTTTCAGCTAATATTCACGCTGCTGTGTTGCAGACGCTTTGCATTGCAGACCCGCTTTCCTTCATTTTACAGTTCAGCTCCCTGTGGGTAGACTTAACCTCCTGTCTGTCCTCGGGACTTGTTGACCTCCTCTTAATATGGATGAGGGATTTAGTGTGTTGTGTAATCTGGTGTTGCTGTTGTTTCATATTGCTGTTGCGTCCACCCAGTGCCCACGCTAAATTTTACATGAGCTCATTATGCAGCAAGAGGCATCCAAAGTGTCACGTAACCCACAGATCAGCTTCACATGCAACACTGGAACCGACTGCTGATACACAAGAGAAACACCTGTATACACTCTAGATGTTTACTCCCTATTTACTTTCTTTGAGCTAATTTTTGGCAAGAAATCCAATAACAACTCTAAACGTACCTGCGGGACAGGTAGGAGGGGGTTGCTAATGAAGTTGGAGTATGTATCATCTTTTGAAATGTCTGTGTGTAAGCCAAGCGCCTCAGACATACTTAAACACATGCAATACCCTGTCCTGCATGCAGTCACGCTAAAGGTGAGTGATTCTCACAGCATTATGTGACACCTTTAAGTGCTGCTACTGCAATTTGACATGCACATGACCAAAGTACCAAGTGTCCTTCTCGCCTTGTTCTTCATTTAAGCATTTATATTTTGTAAATGAGAATCTGGGGTTTAATTTCTCACTAATCCGTGTAATCAGATGATTTTCATTTTATTAGTCATTTGCATTTGTTTTCATTTGAATCTGAAATTAATGAACCATTGTACTTGTGCCTTTTACTTTCACAGCACCGATCACAAAAAATATAGTTTGTTTGTGGGTCCATCTCAGTTTGCTCTGCATCACAAGCATTCGCAGCAGTCCTTGTAATTCATTGTAAATGTGATTGATGTTTGCAGAAACACTCTAAGACAGTACTGCAATCAATTATGTTTGATTTATCGTCTTTGCACTTTCCGTATGCATTGTGTAGCCACTGAAACAACAAAAACTTTCTGTGCAGCTTCACTCACGCAACCGTGATCGTTCTTTTTCTAACCCCTCCGTATGGAGTGGAGTCAATGCTCCCAAGCTGTCCTCATCATATTTTATTACTGTAATTCACAATGAAGGTCATTCTTATGAACTGACTGAGGAAAGACCAGTTTTTGTCCAAACTTAATTAAAACTCAGGCGTATCTTTCTGGGAAAGACTTTTTTTTTCTTCCTCCATGATTCAATAATCAACAGAAGTAAATCATCTACAGTCTATTGCATCAGTCGCCAGCAGGCTGGAACAAATGCAAAAAATAAATAGACCTACTCTGGCATGCCCTGAGTTACTGGCAGGAGCTGCAAGGTTACTCTGTGCAGCACACAGAGGCACCTTTAGACCACATGGCTACAATTATTACAGAGAAATCCTGTTTAAAGTGCCGTGCTATGATCTATGAAGTGCTGATCAGCTGTTATATCACCTATAGATATTATATGATCCTTTACTATTACAATATATCCTCGGTGCTGCTGGTGCCACCAGCCTTACTAATTACTAATGGTGATTTAATGTAACAGTGTGACCATTCCCTCTCCTGTGCAGGCCCCATTCCCACACTGTTGTCCTTGTAAATTAGGTGTGCACCACTGATTAATGGTTAACAGCCACTATTCCAAGAGAGGCATCATCAGCAAAGCATTTAATTAAATGGTTGTCTCATTTACTTAGCAAACTAATGTAGCTGAAACACAAGGTAACTTTATTAAACCATATGAAATGTCCCCTACTCAGGTTTTATACAAACATCCAAACACTAATCCATATGGCTACACGCGTTATCTCCAACATTAAAGATACTAATGCATTGTGGGACATCCAAAATGTATATTTCTCCCCTAAACCTGCCAACAACAACAAAAAACAACCTCAAATGCCATGTGCAGTTATATGACATAGCTATGGTACAATCTGCAGGATATTTTCTGAACCTGTATATTTCCTAAAAAAAAAAAAAAAAAAACAACTTCAAATTAATTGCTTCTATCAGCTGGTTCAATTCCTGAGCTGCACTGCGAAAGACAAAGTGCCGAGCCAAACATGGTGCCCTGTGCCATCAATCACTGCTCTGTATTAACTACCCCACCTCCCATCGCAAAGAAAACAATTAAAGTTAAACTTGTTGATTTGTTATGGTAGGCCATAAATCACGCTGGTATGTGAAACCCACCATCTCCTGGGGCCCCTTTTCATGTTCCTCGATCAGTGAGCCGAGGTTAGAAAGCAGCGCTTTGAACTGCACTGATGGCATTCCCTTTTTTATTAATTTCCTTGTTTGTTTTGAATAAAATGACACTTGCTTTAGTCACCTTAAAATATGCTGAATTAAAGTTCCATATGTGAGCCCATAAGCACTGTACGTGTACATATAGATAAAGTGCTTACATTATTCGGAAAGAAAGGGAAAAAACACTTTTCAGAAGGAGTGAGATACTGAAGTGCTGCAGATTATGCTGTCTGCAGTGCTTTGTGCTTTCTGTTTCTTCTGACTTCAGCACAGCGACAGGAGAGAAATGTCTGTTTGTCCCAGCAGGATGTCATTTTGAAACATGTGGTGACACATTGTTTTGAACAGCCAAAACTGTTGCAGCTAATGACCTGTTCTCTTCTCATAATGTTCCTTCTTTTCAGGATTGGCTATTGGTATTTTTTTGCCCCTACATTTCATTATTTTTTCTTGGACAATATGAACAAACTAAGCAACTCTTCCATCACTCCTGGCCACTTCTCAAAAAGCTATTGTAGTTGTGGCTGTGCCTTCGTCTGCCAGGATAAAGAGGTGGGCATTGTGATAATGCCTGGACTTGAAATGGATAACTTGAAGTGATTTCCGAAGCTTTGTCTTGAAAGTGTTAACTCCTTGCCTCCTATTACTCATTGAATGCATTTAGCCACAGCTGCACTATTAGGAAAGGAAATGAGAGAGATCCCTTAGCTCGCAGCAGAACTGGCAGGCTCATATTCCAGATCCGGTGACATTCAGGGATCCTGCAGAGAGCACAGAAATTCTGTACATGCTATGTTAAGAGAGAGAAGAGGAAGAAGAGACGATTTGATGGATGTCTGTGACTGCTCAGCTTCGGCTGCACAGGAGACCTTGTTATTGTCCGGGGCAGGCCACGGGTCAGACAGTCTCCGTCTGAAATTTTTATAGATGGAAATGTGCCTGAATAACATCAAGTGCACTGAGTCCGCACAAGTAATGAGACTTAACACGTGTCTCATCAACTTAAAATGCATCAACGTCCACAGACTCAAAGTCCCACCTTGTTAAACTGCACAACAAATAGAGTTGAGGCAGTAAATTATCAGACTCCCAGTGGCTGCAAAAATTACCATATCTTTTCAAAATCATGCCGCTGTGCTATTGGCTTCACTCAGATGTCAAACACAGTTTATGTGGTCTCGTATGGAATTCCTTTTTATCTGATAATTGAATAAAACCATTACGCTCATCGCTGTTTTTGTCTGCAAAGCTAATCTACTACTGGCATGGTTAGCTCTCTGTGCCTGAAAAAAGAAATTAAGTTGTTGACACTGGATATTCATTACAGCCAACCGTTTAAAAAACGTCACTTGTGTGGATTATAATTGTTTTGCTGCTGTCTATTAATCATAAGGTTCACATTTGAAATAAATTAGATTCTGTGTAACAAATCTCTTTGTGCTGAGGGAAAACAAGATAGGAAAGTCATATCCATTAAACAGTCATTCATTCCGCTGTTCTACCTTACTGAGAAAGCAGTACAATTTTCTGTTTACATAAGTTTACAGTGAGCACAATAACTGCACAATGAATGCCGGGATTATTCTTTCAATACAACATGCTTTGAGAGAAGAGTAGAGCTAAACAGAAAAGTTAACAACGTGAAGAAAACTCGAGTGAAATGAAGACCCAGAGGCCACAGTGATGGTCAGAAAACCCATCATCACTCAGACAGCAGGCTGCTATATAGACATGTAGGGTACTTTTAGAAAGTAATCTGAAGCTGGAAAATGTACTTATAGGAAAACCAAATGCAGTATGTTAGGCCATGGAAGGAGCATCCTTTACATCTACACTAAATCTCACCAATTCAGCCTGAGGCTTTTGCATCAAGGCGTCGGACAGCTACACAGTGTCCATATCTAAGCCAAGTATCATGGTGTGAACACACATGCTGAATCGCTGGTTGCCAATAAAGTCACTTTGGCTGCTCCTGACTTTGATTTTTGGCATGTTTTCAGAGCTCGAGCTCTGTCTGGCAGAGGCAGCTTAGCTAATGAGCTAACCATGAGAAGTGTAAAAGCCTACCTGCTGGCTTCAGAGCCCAGACTTTCAATTAAAAGGCAGGACAGCTAAGAGCCCCGCTGCAATGCATTTCTTTCAATTAGGCTTTGAAAAAATAGACAAGCCTCACTCCCTTCCACTCAGCCTCGGCTCGGTGCAAAGCGAGTTAAAATCACGAATAAGAAAAGGTTTGTTATTTTGTCAATGATAAAAGAAATGACCAGACTTTTGTTTGAGGACTTTGATTTGTTTAGCACCTACTCAGTGTTCTGAATGATTAGCAGCTAATATCATTTGTGAGCCAGCGTCACTGCAGCTTTGTCAGTTGTAAATCAGCTGAAGTGTTTGGTTTGCTTCAGATTTTACAGAAAGTAAAATCCAAACTTCTGAAGGTCTAGAGAGCTCCAAGACCAATTTAGATGAGAAAATGTGTTGATATAAAACCATAAAGCTTTGATTTGTGGTGAGACATTGGCACAATTTTTATGTACTTTTGGCTCATTGATTAACTGTGCTGCAGGGGTCTGCAGAGAATGTCGACTATTTGGAGCTGCTCAGCACTCCACAATAATAAGGACTGACTGTGAGATTTTGTGCGAACACTTCTGTTGGTTCTGGGAGTCTGTTTGAGCTCGGGCACGTTCAAACAATGTTGCCCATAAGGCTTTTTTGTCTCAGTGAAAGCTACAAATGACAGTCTAGTATAGCTGCCTCAATTCCTGTTAAAGAGATGTAAGAGGAGGACTGGGGAGGCCGGTCAACCTTTTATGGGGGAGCAGTGAATATAGCCTCTTATGGCAGACATGGGGTGAACTCAAAGAGAGGAACACACAAAATAAGTATGATGACATTGAAGCTGGATTTTTCTTGCATGATTTTAGCACTGCAGTACAAAAGTGGGAAGCCGTTTCCCTCTCTGCAGCAGAAATATCCTCACTCTCCCTCTCTCTTTATTTCTCCCTCTCTCCAGCTTTTTCTGTTCCATTGGTATTCCACCAGATTCATCACCATACGAGGGTGGCGTTCTGCCATCTCTCCTCAAATATAGCTGACAGAAAATTCTAAATCACCTCCTGCTTTAGGGACTGCTGGCTGCTGGATTGTTTTAATCACACATAATTGATTTTATTTTAACAAAGCATATGAGAGAAGAAACCCTACCACTAATAGATGAAACTGGGAGTGTTGAACAAGAAGACAATCGGTTAAATGTTGTCCTACGGTTTTTGGCAGAATATAATTTGAATTCATTTTAATCTAGGAGCCTCCATTTGTAAATCTTTGACTTGCTTCTCTTTGTTGGCTTTGTGATCCAAATGAAGGATTAAAAATAGCTGCTGAAGGCTAAATCAAAATATGCAGAAATGTTGAACTAAGTTTGAAATTAAACAAGCTCTCAAAGGCTTCTGTTACCCTTGATGTGGTTCAAGTTAGAAGAAAAAAAGCTTATAAAATCGGCAGCAGGGTTATTTAACAAATGGCCTCTCAGGAGTCAGGGTCCCTTGCTTTTATATTTCCCGAACTGTCATTCACTTAATAGGGGGGTTTCTGCTGACCTCAGTAATTTCTACTCCTACTTAAATTGCATGTAATTGCAGCAAATGGTACAGTTGAGGAGAGGCTGCATTTTGGTAAATGTAATGTTTGCTGTGTGGCATTTTGTTGTACAATAGCCTCCTACTCATGAGGCTGGAAGCAGCTCAGAGCAGAATGGCTCAGCTACAGATTCATAGAAAAGATTCCCTAGCACCTCTTACCCATTTATGTGTGTTTGTGCAGTGCGTTCATGAATACATGCATGCCTAAATGAGTGGATGAAGTAACTAAATGTGCAAGCTCAGTTTAGAAACAAGAAACTGCTTTGTGAAGTAGAACAATATCTCAGCATTCATATACATTTTCATAAACCGCTCTCCTGTTCTTTGTGCACTATGGAGCTAATACATGTTTAGTTTTTTTTTTAAACAATGCTAAAAGGTGAAGCTGATTGATTCAAGGTGATTGAATGTGCCAGCAACAAGGTTGTCATGGCATCCGTTTACTTCTAAAGGCAGCATTCTCGCATAGTGGGTAATATTGAAACTGTTTGAAACTAAAAGCTTGTGAAATTATTTCTCCTGAAGAAATGTTGCATAAAATCAAAGAGAACAGTCACTGTAGCTCCACAGAAAGAAATCTCTCTTATCCAAGATCTTAATATGGAGCCTGTTTGAAATGCACTTTGTGATCCACTAATTTGAGCAGACGCTCCCTCCTCTCGGCTCAGACTGAAGCGCAGTGATAACCTGTCTCAATAATGTCTCAGTGCTTTTGTCTAAGCCCAACACCATGTGGGTATAGGCCTGCGTATTGGCAGGCAAACCATGCTTTGACAAAATAATCCCTCCCTGCATAGCGGACATTATCCACCTCTGATGCTTTCACCAGTTGATCCGTATTCTGGGACCGGTCCATGTTAACCACCATGCAGGATTGCCCCTCTCTGCTTTCTCTTGCAAATTAAGCATTGCATGTGGTTAATGATCATTTGTACATTAGTCTATAAATGATGAATACTCCTTTTCTTTCACTGTTTTTCTCATGGAAACAGATTGTTGATAGATCACTGTGTATCAAATCACCAGATAGAGATTTGTGAAATCTCATTAATTAAATGACAGGCCCATAGTGAGTTTGTCTAAATTAGCGGAAGGGGAAAGTCACTGAATTACTTATCCTGTCCTAATTGCAAAAAACTATTGTATACATTATAAATTATCCTCATAACTAGACCACCAAACTGCAGAAATTACATAACCGTCTCTGATGAAACAGTGTGTTAAATCAAATCAATCAGATGAAATTACAATCCATTCCTCTTAGCAATTCATATAATTAAAATATATCAGCTATGGATGCAAGTTTCAGTGAATTACCTAATCAGTCACTGAATATGTCAACAACCAGTGGAGAAATTTTAAACCGCTTGTGTTAGCCACAACAGTCACAAAATCCAGTTAGGTATTTGAGCAATATAATCCGAAAACTTATCAGAATGTTAATAACAAATAACAACTTTACTTAAACTATAGCACTGCAACTTGCCAGAAAAGTTTAAAATATTAATATGTCACGTGCACCAATCGGCCACAACATTAAAACCACGTGGCTAATATGATATATTATCATAACCCGCTGATCTACAACAGTGTTTGGTTTGCTGCTACTTTTCAAAGTGAATGCCAGGATCCAACAGAACACTATATCCAGATGATCAGTGACATCTTTATTATAACTTGGTGTGGTGCATATATTGGCCAGTTTAAGAATTAAGGTAATTTTCTTCCATCAAAATGGCTCTAGTTTTAAATACCTGCCACAAAGTAGACATGAAGTTTGTTCCAACAGATAGTAAGCACACCTTAGGTCAGGTTAAGTTGAACACTGGTGGTTTCTCTCCATCTGTCCCAGCTGCTCAAAACACCTGCTCAAGTGCAAGAGATTTTACAAGAACACACACATACTAAAGTACCAGCTCAGCCCAATCCTTTAACATTTCACCTCCACCCGTAAATTCTGTTTAATTCCAAAGAAAGACATGACGCTTATAAACAATTTTGTCTTTGAAAGTTGTTGGAAAGTGTCGCTCGTCCAAAACTTCAAACTGTCAGCTGTTAACAGCTGTTAGCTTATTTTGTTGGAGTTTGAAGTTTAGCATTGCCTTCAAGTAATTTCAAGTGACTGAGTTTCTGTAAAAAGCATGTTACTTTATGTTTAAGAGTTTTGTACAAACAGGTTATTCAGTCAGTGTGGTTAGCTAGCTGTCAGAACGTCCAGTTCTTCACTTAAATAGAAGGGTGGAAGAGAGGAGCATATTTATTTAATGTGTGCAGCCCTTTCAAGTGGTTAGAATACATTTATTTGCAACTTTATGTCAGGGCCCCAAAACCACAAGACATTTTCTAACCGCTTACACCACACATCAACATGTTTTTTCTGTTTTAGCCAAGTCATTTCAACAAAGCTGAGTAGATCCTCACTATGAGCTCATTATGTATTTAAGAAATGTGAATATTTGCATTGGTTTGAGGATTCTGCTAACATTAAACTCAGAGAAGTGGTTCGAAGTTATTTTTGTGTTCTTGGGGCATGAAGCACTGAGAGATGAAAGTGATATGATTTAATTCAGTCATTAAGAAATGGCTGCTTCACGCAACCTTTCTCCTTGGTGTACCCCCTCAGTGGTAGTTTCCCCCGTCAAGGTCGTGGCCGTCGGCCATCAAGCAGCCATCAGTCATTTCCTGACAAAGTAATACATATGAGGGCTAATCATTAATTACCATCTCTTGACACGGTTTGCTTTTTATTAGAATTTGTGGCAAAGGAGAAATCAATAATATTTTAATAGAATAAATTGGGTGCTGTAGGTATAACTGACAGTTCGTTTGCGCAAAAGAAAAGTAGCATTAAACTTTAAAACGGCTCTATTTTTCCACAGGCTGGGTGATTGAATATGATTTGCCCAATCTATTCTTTCTCTTAATCCTGAGGTTCAGATGTTGTCAACTTGATTACAACTCCTGGCATGAATGAATATACTTGGCATGGTGACATTTTTTAGATAAATATCTGTCTACTTGAGAAGACACTTTTAAGCCTGGAGCTCTGACAAGATTAAATCGGTGGGAAATTGTTTGTGAATCTGCAAATGATTTGAAACAAAAGCAAAAAAAGAATGATAAGTGATTAAATATTTCCGTCCTTTTCTCGTCCTTCGAAAGAAAGAGACGAGATTGAATCTCTGGGTCTGACTTTAATATGTCTGAAAACATCCAGCACATTTCATATTTCTGACAATTTAACACAAATGTGTTCCTTTAATTTGATGGCCAGTTATCTTTTCAGTGCCTTCCAAGGATGAAACACATTGAATGAACAAGAATCTGTGCAGTGACTGATGAGCTGACGTCAACTGACCGAAAAAAAAGAATGTCCTGTGTCATCACACTATCATTATTATTTTTTCCATCCAGCGACAACCTGATAACGCTCTTGGATAGCCATAGCAATTATACCCTGCTGCAATATGGAGGTGCAGGGAATGAGAAATAGGTGCAACAGAAAGAAGGTCAAGCTACTTATGTTTCATTGCTAATGTGTGTACATTTTATTTCATGTGGACTGCAGAGAAGAGGGGGTCAGTATCGATTAAAAATCCAGAACAGGGGAAGGAAAAAAAGGTGGCAGACAGGCAACAGAAATGAGCAAGAGGGGCAGACAAAAAAGAGGGAAAATGGGTGTCCACTGAAAGTGAAAGAGTGGAGGAAGAGGAGGAAGAACTTGAGAGAGAGAAAGGAGGAGGAGCAGTGATGAGAGAGCACATTAGTACAAGAAAGAGAGAGAGAGAGGGAGACTGAGGAGTGATAGAGTCACAGAACAAAAGGAAGATGGGGAGGGAGAGCAGAGAAAAAGTGGAGATGGGGGGAAGAGAGCAGCTAGTAATGGGGAAAGTGCTGGAGTGCCCCCCACAGGCCTGCCGACACACTGTGACAGCAACACACACTGATCCATGTATCATTGTAATGCATTGCCTGTGCAAATTGAAACATTACACAATGATCACCTGAATGCTCGCAGTCATTTCCTAATAAGATAAGTGCAGTGAATGAAATGAATGCAATTTATTTTTCTGACAGACTTGTTTTCTCATTAGATAAACTACTTGGAGTTCTTCAGATTCATATGCAGCCAGACAAAATGAACGAGCACAAAACTACATCCGGTGACAGTTTGCTATCACAAATGGCAAAACTGTTTCCTCGCAGACACCCAGAGACTCACCTCGCAGCTAAATTCATTTGGAAAAGGAAACTCCACACCCCCAAGGTCAATCAGCACATCACATTCTGCTTGTGTTACCATGAGAACAAGAGACCTAGCAGTCTCATTTATATTCATAGTCACACAGATGTACATTTGCAATAGCAATTAAATGCCATTTTGCCTTTGTAGGCAGAAAAAAAGAAAAACAGCGACAGTGTGATTACAAAACCATTGCAATGCATCTGTGGCGAATTGTGATTTCATTTTAAGTAACCCTGCTTTTCATAGATTTTTCATGCAACCCTCAGAAAAACACATTTGAGTTGTTGTGGTAGTATGCAAGTTTTATAATTGTCATTCTTTGCCACTGAAAAGTGCAGTCGAATTCAAATTGAAAGTGGGTGCTAAAATGCCAAGAGCACATTTTAAATAATTTCATGAGTGAACATGAGTTGAATCAAGCTAAAAGCAGAAGGAGGCTCTCTTTTGAGTGTGCAGGCAGTAAGTGCCCTCCATCTCTGTCCCTTGTCTGTGAAGTCTGCTCAGCACAGTGGGGTCGCTGGAAAAACAGAATATGAGGATACTAAGGTCTATGCCTGAAGGCTCAGTCAGAGGCAGTAATACAAACATATGCCTGTGTGGGTGCTGCAGTCTCGAGTGAAGGAGCAGCACCAGGAGCTGGAGGACCTTCAGGAAGAAAATAGATGTTATTGAAGGAGGGACAGAGGAAGATTGTGATGAAAGGCTGATGAAGAGATAAAGGTGAAAGTAACAAGGACGCCTTCACCTTTTTAGAATTAACATTTTTCTCACCTCTTCTTTTTTCTCACCCTCGTGCTGCTGCGGAGATCAAAAAAATTATGATACAAGCAAATTTTCACTCTCTCAGCTCACTGGGCTCTCATTTGAAGGGTCAGGTGTTTCATGACTAAACATGCTGAGGCTCTCTATAAATAGTGCCGCGCAAATGCTTATAATGGCCTTGGAGACCTGGGGGAGCATGCCTGACATTTAGCATGTCCATATATAACAGAAAACTCCCAGTAAGTTGTCCTGTAGGTAGTGTGGCAGAGTAACTATTGATCTGCAGTTGCCTCATAAAAGCATTTCTCAGCTAATAATGAACATGGCATAAATGCTTGTGTATTTCTTTCATTTTCCTCATGACCACGCTCAGCCAGAGAGGGGAGAGAAAAGAAGGGCTTTTGGCCATGCAAATGGAAAGATATTTGTAATGCATACTAAGTACATCTTGAGTGTTGATCTTGAGGAGTGCTTTAACATTTTCTGTGATCTAGACAGCCTCATCTGCAAGCAACTGGCACTCTTCAGAGCTTAATTTTCAGGAAAACTATTAGCAAACTGCTATATCCTCCAACTCGAGAGTCACATGACCAGCAGTCCAACTTTTACTGCTGACTCTTCACTATTAACTGTGCTATCTCACAAACCACACTAGCTGTAGCTTTGAAAATGTTGTTTTATGGTGTGTTTCTCCCGTCACTATGGTTTTTATATTTTAAAATCTTTCAAGGACAGTTGAGTTATGAGCTCTTTTACCTTCTTCTGCACAGTGCAAGCAGAAAAGCTGCCAATTTTTTACAATGAAACTTGTCACAAGAGGAGCAAAATGTAATTCGGCAAATCAACACTGTTATTGTTTTCCTACAGCGCCTCTAGATTGGCACCTAAATATGATTGATAAGTATGTGCAAGCATCGTTTAATGTAAAGCATCAGTGCATTAAAAGGTGTAATCAATCATCAGTAATAATGAGTGGAAAAGTAAATTGAGTTTCTGAGTAGCTGCAGCTTCCAACCAAATGATTAACTCTGCAGAAGAAGAAAAAACAGCACATCCATGCTTGTATATCCATTGCCCTGGCAAGGACTTGACAACAATAGCCCACCTGGACTCTGCCATTCCAGCTCAATGTAATCAAACGCTGTGCGCTCAGAAAATGCAGACATGTTAAAATCTGAAAGGATGACATTAAGGATGAGAGATGAACAGGATGACAGAGGGCTGTGTGAGACAATAAAATCAAGGCCATCCAAGAACCAAGATGGATTGATGAGTCCGTTGAGTGGAGATGGCAGGCAGCCAGCTAGCACAGAGGTCAGTGCAGAAGGATATCTCTTGGAAGAAATGATGCATTTAAGAGGGCCAAGGCTGCCAGGGTGGGCTCACTGGCGGGGAGAGAAGGAAAGGAGATATGAAGTGAGCGATGGGTGGGTAGGCGGGCAGAGGAGGCTGGTATGTAGATGAAGTGGGGACGTGAGAAATATTTAAAATGAGCAAGAGAAATGATGGAGAATGAAAGAGGGATCGATTAGGGAGGCTAGCAGGTAAGTGGACAATGGGGAAGGAAAATATAGAAGTGAAAGAGAGGTTAGAGGGGTTGGAAGTTTAAGGCAGAAGGCTACAGGTGGGAAACACTTACAGCTCTGGGCATTAATGATTCATTTATCATATTGTCTGCGTTAGCGAGAATGAAAAAACAGTACGAATTCACCCTGCACATGAACACACAGTGTACTATAAAGGCTCCTCTTTTCTGCAGAGACATGGGGATCCATTTCAGTGTGAGCCAAAAACCTTCTGCCTACGGAGACTGGTTTTATTAATCAAACTGATTATTCAATGAGTCAGGCACTCACACAAACAAGGAAAAATAATGGGTTTGAGCCCTAGCCACCAAAAATGGAAAATATCACCCATCTGCCTATTGTGATTTGCTGCGATGGATCCGGCTCAGTGTCTGCTAACACCCCGGCTGGCTAATTGAGTTAGGTTTATAACGGTGAGGTCTACAATGAAATTTATGCAACCCATCTGCCACATAAATAAACAATGCCAAAGGAGATGGAGTGAATCAGTCAGAAGTTAACTGTCTGATTTCTCGAAAGGTCTCAGTTCCTTTCACTATTTGCAATGCCGTCTCAAGACCCTGCCTTTATTCCCTCCACTCTACGCTCCCTTCAAATTCCCCCCTTGACATTCCCCCGTTAGCCTGGGGGCAGGGGAAATCCACGGTGTAATATGAGCAGCACTGAAGGCGGTCGGCCTTCATCATTTCTCTATCCTCACTTTCCTGACATGGAGATAAATGCTGCACAAGTTATTGTACAGCATGGTTGATTGATACCCTCTACGGAGGCCCTAAAATGCAACTCTTAGCCTCTTGTCACAATTCAAGGTTACCAGACTAATAAAGTGGACATATTTTCAATAAAAAGCTTTCATAGATGTGTGATAATGTTGATTTAATGTACTTGCTAAAATGAAAACACAAGATCTAAAGAAGCAGGAGAGACAATGCTCATTTGATGGAGAACAAGAGATCAGAATGCAGCATGAATGAGTTCACTGGAAGGGTTTCAGCAAAACTTCAAATCAGAGAAGTAGACATAAAGAGCTTTTAACTTGCCATGATAATGTTTGATGTGTCAGCTCGTTGCATTTCCTTCTATTTAGAAATGCAGTCAAAGAATAAAATGAATCCCCTTAAGATGTCCCCAAGGGAAGCGCTTCAGATTTTTTTTCCTCCTTCATCTGTCAAAATCATACTCTCACTCCAGTACACAGCCTGCGGAGTATATAAAACGAGAAGGTTGTCGTAAATGTATATTAAGCTTTTTAGAAGCACGGTTGACAACTACCAAGGGCTAAATCGCTCAGCTGAAGCAGAGCCTGTTCTCAGGCAGGACGCAACATTCCCATAATCCGGGTCATATATAGACAAGCTTTCGAACCCACAGGAGCATCATGCAGACACACGTGCAAACTGCATGCACATATTGGGAAAAGATAAAAAAGGAGTTTTCTCTCAGGCAAATAACTGGGTCGGCTAAACAGCAAATGATAGTTTAAGAGATATAAATATGGTTTTCACATAGAGGGAATTATTTTCCCTTACCACAAAGACACATGCTGTGAGAAAGGAAAAAGAATTTACTCATGAGATGTTGACTGGTTATTAGTAAGATAATAACTGACTGACACACAATCAATTAGCAACTATTTAGATATTCAGTTTTTATGCAAGAAAAGTTCCAAACTGTAGTTCCACTTTCTTCACTGTTCTGTTTATATCATTATACACTCAAGATTGGGTGTTGGACCTTTGAAGATGGCACCCCTTGCTCTGACATTTCAGCCTTTTTTTCCTATCCTCTGACATTTAATGATGAAATGATTAATTGAGTTATCGAGAAAGTGATTGTCAGATTAACTGATGATAACATTAATCACTGGTTTAAAGTTTCTACGCTTTTTACAGTGATTTAAAGATTATACGTTAGATGGTTATAGCGGAGAGAGACTGAAAATGTGCAGGGAATGATGTGTAGAAGGGGTCAGCCAGCCGGGAATTGAACCGGGGACTCACTGTTGGCTGGATTTACACCCTAAACACTTGAGATTTCAGCTGCAATGAACTCACTCCACTGCAGGAGTATTACTAGCGAGTGAGTTTAGTATCTGTTGCCGACCCTTAGTCTCTCTGCTGTGTTCAGATGTTTGCTGCAAGCCAGCAGTGCCATTTTCTATGACTTGTCAGGCAAGCATTGCTAGTAAGTTTTGGCAGCTTGTGTTCAGGTTGTTACTTCAACCTGTCCTCATTGGGCACACTTTCCATCTGCCTGGTGTGTGTCAGCTTGGCAAACGTCCAGCAGAGCTGTGGATAACCCCTCCTTTCACTGCCACTGCATCCACGTGGGAAAGAAATACCTACAGCAATGCTTTGATATTTTTTTCTAAAGCACTGAACACCGCGACTTGCTCTCTTTGGATTGGAGGCATGAGAGTGGTGATGCACAAAGAGCGAGCTCCCCTTGTAGTGAAATGTTGGACACGTTAAACTCACCTCCTTTGACCAGGCTAGCCTCTGTGCAGTCACCGGTTTGCTTTCAGTGTGACAGCTAAGTCCCATCCCAGTTCAGCTGACAGGCCTGTTTGCATCAGGTTGCGATGCATTTTAAGGCTTAAAGAAGCGTCAAACTCCAGCTCAGCCTCCATCTCTCTCATTGTGCTGTAGAGGTGTAAATTCCCTCAAGGTAGCTTGGCATACTTCTCCGTCCAATGGCTTGTGCTCGCTTCACTCTTTGTTGATCTCTGAAAAATATCAGCTTTCACAGATAAGCTGAAGCTACTATCACCCGGAGTTCCTGCAATATTAATAGGATAAATTGTTTAGTATATACAGACAATATGAATACATAGTCATCTGACAAACCTGTCAGCTCTTACAGCACCTGCACACCTGTCAACATCGCAGCTTAAGAAGACCCATTGTGCTCGGGTGGCAATTCCCCTCAGTTTGGCATCTGCACTGACACTTTTATCTCAACACAGAGCTGAAGAACTGGACCACTTTTACATATAAATAGGAAAGATTCCTGCTCATCTCACCATGGGGAAACCATTCTATATTCACAGCTGTGGTGGAAGAGTATTTGAAGCACATATTACATGCTGGACTAGTGTAAGTGCCTATGCAACAGTAAAAAAAAAAAAAAAAATACTGTACAACCAGAATAGTTCTTCCATTCAAACAATGTCCTCACTTTAAATAAATAGTGTATTTAGCTTAATTTGTACTACTTGTTGTCATTCTGAGTGTTCAGTGCTTCGCCTTTGTAGTCCTTTAATCATTTTTGAACATTATTTTTCAGAGTATGGGCAGTTTCACACTTGAGAGCACAAAGACTCATGGATCAAGTTAAAATCCTGAATATGTTGTCATCATTGCCTCAGTTATAGTATGTTTGCTCTTTACTTGTTCTAGTTGTGTGATGAGGTTTCCAGTATTAGTGTGGTTGAGAACAGTGTTGAGGTTTAGCTAGCAGGAGGCCACCATGACTGAGCATCCTGTCGCCATTAAAGACTTCCGGCCAGTGTTTATGTTCAAGAGTATTGTTCGGATTTTAAGAATCGCAGCATTCCTATAGCTATGCAGTGAATGAGTTATGGGAATTGTGATGTAAAATGAGATCATTGCCTCTCAACACTTAAGTTCAATTTTGTACACAGGTACTCTTAATTGTCTAAAACAGTTAAGTAGGATTTTTCATAATAACAATCTGTGAGTTCATTCATTTTTAAGTCAGCTAAACTAAGAAATATTAAGCGTTAATTAATTTGAAATTAAGTAAAGCTTGCTTATTGTGAAATGGTTAATTAAATACTTGAGACTCATTTTAGAAGAGCTGTTTTAAAATTTTCAAAAAGAGTTAGAAAGGCTTGAGGACAACATTGAGTGCTTGCATCTTAGAGAATGTGAACACAAAACCATTTTACACAAGCTGACCAAGTTAGGTTCCTTTTTACTTACTTTTCCCAAGTTAATCAGTCTCCTAATATTTTTAAGCAAATTTACCTTAAAGTTTAATTCAAGTAAATGAACTGAGTAGTTGTATTTTTGGGCTTTTTTCCCCTTTATTATAGTGCACTGTGAAGAGAAAGACAAGAAATGTAGGGAGAAGAATGGATGAAGGACCTGCAGCAAATGGTTGTGGGTCGAACTCAAACCCATGGTCGCTGCTTCGGGGACTAACTCCCTGTTTATTGCCTGCTCAACTTGTTGAGCTACAGGGGTGCCTGAGTAGTTGTATTTGATTATTTCCAACCACTGCTTGTTTGGCAATTATATAAAATGCAGTATATCATAGGTACCGCACAAAACTATCTGATATTTGTAATATTTTATGTGCTATATGAATCTGCACTGATTTATTATTACAATATTTAATTATCTTTTTTAGCCTATTTGCATTTTCTTAATTCCCTATAACACCATGCCTAAACGAGTAGCAGCTATTAAATTCCACACATAATTTCCCGACATATTTACATGTTATTAGCAACTTCATATAAGAAAATAATTGATCTAAAATTTTCAATTTGCTGCTTCTGTTTATCTATCAGCACAGTTTGTTCTGCAGCTATCTGTGTTTACTTCATTGGTATTGATGGATTGTTGCTCTGGGCTCAGGGCTGGTTGAAAGGCACACATTGGTGACATCAGTTCAGTGCTAACTCTCTTGGGGTTCTGTTGTTATTGGTAGAAGCACAATATGAGCTCCTTTTGAACAGTTGGCTTCATCGGGTCTACTGGTTATATCTTTAAACTGCCCTGTTCTTGACCTTCTGCTTTGCCAAGATGATATTTAACGACTCAAACCCTCTGTACCAGATTCCAGTTGAGGTAGATGTTATAGTACACCCTGAGTTTGTACGTACTCATAAGGCTGTTAATCTGTTTTGAAAAGCTTCTGCTGTTGATGTAGATGTCATTTTATCTCTTGTGTCTTTAAAGAGCAAAGGAGACCGGCTGCCTTGTGCATACATTTCACATGAGGCACATATCAGGCTCTCGACTCATGCAATCAGCTGTTTGCTTGCTTTGTAAATCCAGCTCAGGGCAAGCACCGTCGAAACAGTCTTTGTCCCTCCAGATCATGCATACTATTACCACAGCCTTCAATGCAAGACGGGCTGATTGCCTGGCAATACTCACATTTGCTCTCGCAGAAGGCATCCTGAAATTATTGAAATGACTTTCATTGAGAGATGTCATTGAAGATAACTGTGTTTCACTGTAATGCATTTGTTAGATAGTAGCATATGAATGAGAGAGGTCCCCATTAACCTCTTTTTTTTCTTTTTCTCTAAGCTGAACTGTCAGGGTTTGTCAGGGTATTACTTTATATCCTCCTCATTGTTGGTGTTACACTGGATGAGCTTGAGTTTATCTACATAACCCCACTTTCCAGAAAGAAAGAAGGGAGATGCAATAACAGCTGGCCTTCCACCATCCCTCAAGACTCACTGAAGTGCAGATTTATGAAATAATAATCATGAAATAATTACGCACTGCGGGAAGACAGGACCTTCCCCAGACGTATTTATCAGTCCTAAGGATGTGCCCTCCCTCGCAAATTATGTGGAAGAGAAAAATCCCAAATGATTTAACATGCACCTTGTACCTGTCCTTCAGCAAGATGGTGTTGTGCTACATTATGCTATAAATACCACCATAGTGTTTGTGTAGTTACAGTAATAACATAATATCATGCAGGAGAAATAATTCAGATTAGTGGATTGTGTAATGTTAAACATGTAAAGTAAAATTAAGATTCTTTGAAATCTGCCCCATTCTGTAGCATTTCTTCATTGATCTTTGAAATGCAGTTGTCAGGTTGTGCTGGGTTTCAACGATAATTAGGGGAGTTCTTGCTGTCAGGGACATGCTGTACCGCCTGTTAAAAATGGTGTGTTTCACTCATGGACCAAGTATCCTATCAATCTAACACTTTAGAGTATCATCAGTACTTTAGACTTTGGTGTGCTCAAAAGAAATGACAGCCTTTGTTGCCAGCAGATCATAAAAAAGCTTCTCCTTTTTGTAACCATCAGTTAATTATTTCTCTGTACATGTAGCAATGCTGTTTTATCATTCCCTATGTAACCATTTTTGAATTGTTCATGTAATTTTACACCAATGCCATGCATAGATTAATGTCTTAATTTATGATGTATGATTTCTAGGCTGCCGTTCAGAGAGGCTAAACACTTGTGTGCGCTGCTGAGGAATCTGTTTACCGTTGCATCTCAAAATAAATATCTCCTTTGAAATGCAAATCATGGTATGCACAAAAGATTTTAAAAAATGCTTTCTGGAGCTCTCCTCTAACTGAGGACCATGTACTGTGTATCCTCAGCTTAAACATGGGTTTTTGAAGATGCTGTCAGATAATTTGCCACGATGTCAGGCTGTTTCCTCTTGGGAAAATGGTATGAGAATGAGTAAGGGTAAGAGTTTTGGATGTTTTTTTTCTCCACCACTACCTCAAAAAACAGCATTTGCATCATTATTGCAAATGCTGTTTTTTGTTTTTTTTTTTAGCATGAATGATTCATAAATTATGCTCCGAGATACAGTAAACAAATGCAACAGTATGTTTGTAGTTGTGTAAAAATTAGTCTGCTGTCCAGAATGAGGGATTTCTGCACAGATGTATTAGATTATTGAGAATTTCTGATCTCCTAGCTTAGCTTTGAGCTCATGTCTCTTTGAACAATGACACTTAAGAACCTATTCATCTTCAATGCTGGCAGTTTCTTATGCTTTTTTGAGTGGTAGAAAAGACGTTCTCTGAGTGCTAATCAGATGAGCTCCTGATCAATTGTGATAGAAATGTAATAAAGCTTGTGTGCATGTGGTAAAGGGGGTCCATGCATCGGCTGCCACACTTTGTATCTCCCTGCAGATTGATTTCTGTGCCGTGCAGCGGCAGAGTCAACTAAATATGTAATAGGCTGGCTATCTGCACAAGCACAGGAAATTATGAATGGATATTTAATGAGCTGGTTGGACTTCAATATATCACTGCAGCGTGTGTGCACATATGGGATGAAGAATTGGAGATGGAAGGCAAATTCTGTTGGTCAAGAGATGAATGTCATCAGAGTCTTAAATTAGAATCTACATTGTGAACTCCTGCAAGGGAATTTTACACAGAAGCAAAGGACTTTACGTCTTAGATTTGATCAAGAACAATCATGAAAGAGAATTAATGCTGTGGTCCTGTATGAACACAGATACAAACATGAGATTGTTCATCTGTTTTGGAGTACTGGTATTAGTCTAAAATATGTTCAATTCAAACTCCAAATTCACATCATTTTTACCTACTGTAGCCTAAATTTAGATACTTATATTCCTAGCTAGAGGCTAAAGAGTTGAGAATGCCTTGAAAATGTGATTGAGAAGATACTGGGGACTGGTAGCAACAGTGACAGCTGACAATGAATGCATGACACTGTGCACATATTGTGATAGCATAAAATGAAATAAAGATCTGAGAAAACATAAACAATGATTCATCATTGCAAATCTCCATTTCACTTGCTTGTGTTCCAGTTTTGTCTTCCATTGATGTGACATATTAGTGCCACAAGGTTTTAGTCTCCATGTATTCAGGATTAAATTGCTCCTGTTCATAAACAATAATTACTTGTCAGAGATCACATTTATTACACATTCTTGCTTTTACGCAGCTATATGTTGAGCTGCATTGCTATAGCTGAATGGATGGCAGCATTAGGAATGCTGAAAGCAAGACTGTGTGAAAAAAGGGCAACACTATGTCAGCAAAAAAGATAAATGCTTCTGTTTCACAAACACATAATGTACATTTCGCTAAGTGCGGAACATGAAACAAAGCAGGCCTACTTTAAGTAACACTAAGCCTGATAGATGGATCATACAACTTTATGAAAATCAATGCATTAACTCCCAGAAGATGCAGTTCTTTGTTATGTGCATGACAGTCTATGGTGTGTTCGCTCTCTGGCAAAGGTGCAGTGGAAGACCTAAATATCAAAGAGAGACCAAGGCGTTTTGTGAATTCCTCCTCCACACTCAAGTGCTTTCCCTTGTTGCTGAATAGAAATGCTTTTGATCTAAAACTTGAGGCCGCTGTGTTCTCAGATGACAATGAATATTACATGGAAACAGCCTTGAGATGCAGTTCGGCTTCCTGTCCTACGTAGCGTTTGTCAACAGGAGCCGAGACCACCAGCAGAACTGAAGGAAAAAAGCCCGAGACTCTCCGCAGATTTTCACAAGATTAGTACTGCAAATAGCTTAACTAGCCTCGGTGACAGCTGCTGTCACCTAATTGAATTCTGTAATTCATCATTCATTCTTGTTTACTGCCAGCACAACAGGTGACGGGCTGATGAGACATCTCTGAAGAATTACATGATGAATGAAACCTACTGCTAATACTGGTGCGTGCGTGCGTGCGTGCGTGCGTGCGTGCGTGCGTGCGTGCGTGCGTGCGTGCGTGCGTGCGTGCGTGCGTGCGTGCGTGCGTGCTCCCTACCTATCAACTGACAGGATAGATTTGGTTACATCAAAGTCAGACAGGAAGCAACACGTAAAAATGGTGCAAATCTTTTGAGCCTGGTAAACACCTTATCAGTCCCTTTCTACACAGTTCTCCATTATTTCCCATGTTGCATTAAAAGGGTAAGAAGGAAGAAATAACCATTATGAAATCCAATTACAAGACGCTCAGGGGTCCAAACACCCACGTTGTGCATAGCATCAGGCCAAATTTCATTTCGCCATGGTGAGTAGCTGCTCGTACATATTTCACTAAGGAGAGATTATGTCAATTCATTTCCAACAGGCTTTGACATCGTTTCGCAGTAAGTGTAACACTCAAAAATTCATGCACCTGGACTTCAGCCAAATCCAACCTCACCTCCCAAAAAGAATTCAAAAGATAATTGTATTATGGGACTGCAGTTTTAGATTTCCTTTGAGTTTAAATTAAGTGTTACACAACATTGTATAAGCCACACAGATTTGGAAAGCAGTGAAGCTGCTTAGTTTCTTAGCTGGCAGCTGGTTGATTGGTTGCTAAGTTACATATATAAATTGGTAAATAGAGTGGAGTGACACTCGTGTGATACTGTATTGAAGTATATTGGCACTCATTCAGATGGCTGTGACAGTGAGCTCACTGTGCTCTAATTAGTATTTTAAGGGATGCTGACAACATGAGCAGCTTGTTCTGAATACATCTAATACTGCATCTCCACCTTAAATTCTAAATCCAGCATCATTAATAATATTCTCCCTGTTAGGTTTTGTGTTTACTTTTCCTCTAAAGCAACAATGGTACAGTTCCAGCATCTTGAAAGCATCTGCAGATGCAGTGGCACCTGATTACTTTCATCAACTCTTCATTAGTTATGCCTTAATCACAGATCATAGCAGCTGATGCACCTGGGAGTGAAATAGTCTTAATATGGCTGCTGGCAGAGACGAGCTCTCCAGCTGTTTGCTGCCCTCCAAAGCTGTCAGCCCTCATTTGAGCCAATTGCCCTGTGGAACTCAATAATCAAACCTGTAATAACCTCACACAACCTCGGATGCACTTATGTGCAGGGCCAGCTAGTGCACATCCCATTTCTCTCCCTTTCTCTCTGTGTCATCCTTCAGCCACATCTAAATGTAGTGCGTGCTCACGTGGAACAGCAAACTGAGTATGATTAATTTCAGATTCGCTTATTTGACTTCAGGATGTGCACACCTGAAGCTGCATTTTTCAAGTTAGTTCACATGACTTGGCATTGTGGGAAAGTGTATACTTTCCCAATTTGTTAAATTTAGGCTCACACATAAAATGGAACACAGATGTAAATGATTAAAAGGTATCTGTGTTTGTTTTATTTGGAATTTTTGCTTCTAAAGTTACCCTTGCTCATTTTTTGACTACATATGAAATATTTCACTCAAGATGTGCATCTTCAAGCCAGGCATTGTTTGCAATTGCAGTAAGACTCTTTTATATACTTATTTATATGCTTGTTTGGAAAGAGATTTAATTATCTTTAGAGTGACTTCCAGTGAAATTTTACCATCAGCTTCAAAACAAATGCTACAATTTATGTGTGTGTGTGTGTGTGTGTGTGTGTGCGTGTGTGTGTTTCTTCCTTTTCAAGCATTACATTTGACATATTTCTCAGTCAATAATTTTTTTTCTGTGCTTTGGCGAGAATGAGAATTTACTACACAGAAAAAAATAAAGTGTTGTTGTGTAGGAGTGAAACGCTGTGCAGGGACTGTTTTTTCTTATAATTATGTGCAAACAGTGCTTTGCGGAAGATGACTTTGAAGATCTCACATCTCGTCACATTCAAAGGATAGCCTCATTATCGTGCCTAACCTTTACGATGCTTTACGCATCTGTAGTCTATTTCAGTTACACGCATTTGACGCAGGAACTCTTGTAAATGTTGATTACGTTAAATAAAACCACGTGAAACACAATGCAGTCTCTCTGTCCCTTTCCCCACATGACTCCATGACTCGGAGGCTGCAGCCTTCGTAATGAAAATAGTTTAGAGCTTAAACTTTTCTGGACAGCTTCCCTTTTCTACTTTGTCTAACAAGCTAGGTATTCCATTTCACTTGGGAGCTTTCAGATACATTTTAGCCTTCATGGTGTGATGAGGTGCCAAAACTACCAGGGGAAGGTAACTCTGTGGAGAGTCTGTCAGTGTGCTGAGGATCAAAGCCATTTGCAAAGAGCACACACACATCAAACACTGCCATGCAACGTGTTACCTAGCAACCCAGACCAGGTGTTGCAGGGAGTAGGAAATATTAAAGCCCACATTCTTCCTGTTTTCTGCAAATACAATTTTAAAGGAAATCGATAAAGCTGTGAATGTGTACTGCATGCGAGAGGAGTGGGGAGGCTTTTTTTTTTTCCTACATCATGGCAGACAACAAGGGCACGAAGAAGATAAGAGTGTAATATCAAAACCTGAGGCGGGTGGAAAAGAAAATATGAAGTAGTGACGCATATCCTCAGATGGATCACACTAATAATGCCCATCGCCTGTCCTTATAAGGAGAGGCACAGTGAAGTGAGCGGCATGAAATCGTGAAAGAGCCTCACTAAAAAGAGGAGTGTGATATGTGAAGCTAGAAAAGGCCCAATTCCACTGAGTGGCCATGTCAGAATGGAGTTAGGGAATTACATGTGATGCAGCAGAGCAGTGAAAGGAAGCGCTAAGGTGAGGCTACTGGCTCCTGGTGCATCGTGAGCAGCTCTTTATCATGATTAGAACACAGCTGTCATATTATTAGGAAATTAAACAGCGTTATTGTCCTACAGATTCCTACACAGCTGAGCAGGAGGTATCAACAGGATCAAACTGAGGTCATCTCCACAGTGTGAGGGCTGATGATGCTGTAATGTTGTTTGAAATGCACCCTCCATGCACATGAATTAAAGGATGCTAATGCCATGTGTCCTCATTTGCTTGCTCCCTGTCAGGCCAGGCCAGGTTAGCTTTATTTACCTAGAAACGGTGATGGTCATTGCGGGGAGCTAATGTGAAAAACATCAGGAACAATATGTGTGCGCAGCCCCCTTAGGAACACTTGAGGGGAGCGCAGAGAGTGATGTGGCACCGCAGCTGTCCCAGCTTGTCTGCCTTAGCCAGCAGAAACAGGTGTAAGCTGTGAAAGTACTTGATGAATGTTCTCTTTAGTGCCGGTGACTGACTGCCCTTATTCAAACAGCAGACAGCTCCTCTGGCTAAGTACTTCGGGAGCAGATACTGTACACGGCTCACACAGGCGTACAGTGCAGCGAGGCAGACGCGCCCACAGATACATGAAAACATGAGCAAACAGACGCACATGAAGACATTTTTAGCGCACTTCCCATATCACACGAGTTTGCTCTGCTTTGATAAGAGAACGCTCAGCAAAAACATGACCACTGATGGATTTTGTTTGTTGATTATGAGAGACGTGAGCTGCCCACCTGTAGCCTCCCCCTGGGCGTATATGAGATGAATCCATTCTGATAATTATTACACAGCAAGCATGAATAGAAAGGACAGAGCCCAGCACATGATGACTTAATCAAGCCACACAAGGACAAAAATAGGATTAAAGAGCAGGGGAAAAAAGAGAAAAGTGAGAGACGTTTCTCTTTTCTTGATCCATGAATAGAGTCTGAAACAAAAGGACAGCAGTGGATGGAAGGCCTGCGTGATGAAGACAGACTGTTTCCCTCTGGGCTGAAGGGATGACTGACAGAAGCAGAGGGTCATGATCTGACTCTCCCTCTACAAAGGAAATAAAGAGTCACATTTAAACAAAGAGCTCGCCATCCAAACACAGCTTTCATCTCATTTGGTCTGACTATGAGACGCATGAAAGGAAAATACGCACACACACTTGCATCGGCAACAAAAGCACAGGCAAACAAACCAGCAGCTACTTTTAGAGCTGTGGATCCTTTATTGTTTTTCGCGTTATTGCTTTTTTTCTTTTCTCGGCTGGCCTTTGACTCCATCTGCACTGAACTTTCATTCTGTTTCCTTTTGATCTTTGTATGCTACATGCAATTATTTCAAATATAAAAGCCAAAAGCGAGCAGACTCTAGAGTTACTGCAGGAAAGGAAAATTTCCACCTTCTATCTGCAGGCATTAATTTCCCCGCAAGCTACCTGAGGTGATATTGATGAAATGATCACTATGATGTGAATGGAAGATGATGAGGGGTTCTTAACAATTGTTATCGGTGTCGTGGTCTGGGGAGTTGCATGTCTGATGGCCTCTTGTAACCTTTCTGTTGACACCCTGCCACATGTCCCAAAGAAACCAATTACTCCCCTGTCTGAAGCTTTTCCGCAGCCCAATATGCCAACTTTTATCCAAGCACGCTTTGGTCCAGGGCAGTAGTTATTCACTATTTAACTATTTATTTCAGATTCCTTTTAATCTTACACAATTTATGGCTCACACAGAAGAAAATGTTGCTTGCTGTTACTTTTGCTTTTACAAATACAAAAACCTTGCCAGCACTAATGAGAATAAAAAGCAAAACACTGAGATCGTTTGTCAAGTGTAGTTATGTGAATGTAATGTGCATTTGTGTTTGAAGCAAAGATAAACAACTAGCACAGTAACATAATTGGCTCACTTGGTCCAGCAGGACAGATATAACGTTGAGAGCAGACAGGAGACTATCTATAGTATCATCCTGCATACATTCAGCATTCTAACACAAGGCGCATCCATGCAGCGCATCGAATAATAGGATGGTGAACATGCAGCAGCACAAGTGAGCTTCATTAATCACAGTGATATCAAACTCATTCCTGACACACAAAAAAAGAGTTTGTCCTGAAGAGTGGAATGAAAAATCCAATAATAGTAGTAGTATTTACGGCAAGTGAAGAGCTGCATGTAACAGAAGTAATACGATACAGACTCTAACTTTTGTTGCCTTCAAAAGCTTCTCGAGGGCTGCAGCTTGAAACCCTTTGAGGGAAAGAATCTTCTTGATCTGCTTTCATGCAACTGAGCTTCTCGCTGGGGAGAAACTCTGTACGCATATTTAGCTTTGGTTGTCACAAATTTAACAATTTTGAACCAACTAGCAGCACGATGTCTGGCAGGACGATCTCAGTGGGTGTGTGAGGGTGATCATGATTCCAAGCAATGCTCTGTCTTTGGAGCTTAAATATTTGTATTTTGAGCAGGTGGTTAAAAGGGATTTTATGTTGCTGTTGTGGGCGGACGACACTCAAAATACACTGGGTCACAACAGACTTAGTTTGGGTCATTACTACACAGTGATGCAATGCTGTGTTAACTTTGCCCACTACCCCACGGACAGGAACCCCCCAAAGACAACTATGTTTTGATACAACTTTAGTGTTGTTTTATAATGTAGTTGGATCATGTACCCTCTGAAATATGGTTATGAACTATTACTATCTCCTCTATTGCTTTTAAAACTTGCATCAATGCTTCAAAAAATCATCAGGTATGCACTGACACAATGCTGGGTTAGCTTTAAACATTTATTGATTTATTCTTTACACAGCACCAATGGGTAGAAAACCACTTAAGACAAGGGGATCAAGCCAACATTAAGACTGTGGCAAAGTATCAGTGCTGATTTACCCAGTACAATGGCAATGCTATACTGATCCAGAATCCTGTGAATTTCAGTGCATATATTCTCATGCAGGCCTAAAATCAAGAAGTACAATGATATTGTAGCTTGTAATGTTAGAAATGTTTATGGGAAATCACACAAGATATGTATAAACAACTGGAAATTTATTTGCAATTGGCTAAACCCACTAATATCCTCCAAATGGAAGTTCTCCTTCACACTGATACACAAAAGTCTCACAACAAATCCAATGTTGTCTTAAAATGCATGTAACATTTCCTACTATAGCCTGATACAGTACAAATGGAGATTTTGAAGTCATCTTCTGGTGAAAATCAAGTTTTTTTCATATGGTGTTGTTTTTATATACTCTAGAGGACAAAAGAAGAATAAAAAAAGCATAGCAGAGCATTTCCACCTTTAGTCTACCACAAACACGTAGATACAGACTGCCAGGGCTTCATATGGAACAAATATAAGGAACCAATCCTGGCAGCTTGCAGGGTGGGGTTTTCTGTATCATTATTCTTCTTCAGAATTGGTTTCTGGTTCGAACATGTATAACAGAACCACTCCACTGCAGAGTAATTTTACACTGTTTGAACAGAGTTGGAGGTGATCTGGTGTGCTTGAGCTGCAGCAGATATAGGTTTGGATGAAGAAAGACACCGGAATTTTATATATCGGCACATTCTAGATGAAGCAGAGTTCCATCTATGCCATGTTAATGAAAGCTTGTAACTTTTACAGACAACTTTTACACAGAGATTTGAGATTTTAGGGGTTAAATCGTTGCCTGGAGAGGGACTTTAAAGAGATCACTACAAGATAAAGAACATGAAAAACCCTCTGATGTAAGACAAATGTATATATAATCTGGCAGCACATTTTATCTTTATATCGCTCCAACTAAACCTGCAGTACAAAGTAGAACAATCTGCATATTCAACACAAAAATGCCTCACTTGACTTCATCTTCAGTGGAATATATAAAATTGTGGACACAGTCATTTAACTTGAACCTCTGGTGCACTCACAGTCAAGGGTCTCAATGGGACTCCATATTAATACCATATGAATGGAGGCACTCTTAATAAAGACGAATAGAAGGCAACATACTGCATGCACACACTATCCTCGGCTCAGTGTCCACACTCACAGACGCTGAGGCATGTTCCTGCTTGAGGTCAAATCATCAAGTGCATGAGGGCTCTCAGAGAGTCCCCAGGGAGTTGCCCATTGCGCAAATTGGCCATATACCTACAATGCCCCATAAAATGTGAACAAACCAAGCATGGATGGTGTTTATCTGTAACCGACAGTAGCTTGTTGTGTTTTGTTTTCTTGCACATTTGTAGAGCTGTTTGTATTTTTCAGTGAAAAATCATATTTAGAGACGCTGACTTTTGCTTTGACATTTGCTGAAATGTACAAACGCTGTAATATCACATAAAGAAAGTCACTAACTGAGTGGCTAATCAAACTACAGATGAAACAGGACTCCAAATTCCCTTCTTTTTTTTTTTTGTTAATGGAAAAGTGTTGTTTCCAGGCAACCAGTGCTGTCACTATAGTGTGTCCCATCCCTCCTTTTGATACCATTCAGAGCCCTCATTAACTCACACTCAATAACTGCAGGCTGTGACGTCAGGTAAGTCTGTGAGGGTTTAGTGTTTAGGCCTCAGGCTGGAGATCGAGCCACTGTAATGTGATTCCACTGGTTAAGTCCTCTTATTGCACATTTATTCATCCTCTGTCATGTATTTCTGAAGTATTCTTCAAAACTATTCAGCTGGAGTACTAGATGATTGAAGGGTGTTAAGCTAATCTAGGATTTACACTGATAAACCTGTTTCTTAGTCAAATACCTTCTTTTCCCTGGAGGTCACTGGATGTTATTAGAGTACTCACTGAATTAGCAGAATTCCTGCATCATACCTTTAAAAATTTGCAAAATACCATAAAATAATTTGCATCAGGGTGTTGCATTTAACTGTACCAGATGGATGTACTACTATATATTTTTATGTCCTCAAACCACTTAAACTACTTTTTGTGCCACTTCGGTAGAGAAACCAGTGCAACAACCCCAATACAACATTTTTATCTGTGAGCAGATGCATGCTTCATCAAACTTTAATCACTCCCAAGCGGTGTCCTCCTCTAATCGAACATACTCAAGCCTCTGCCCAGTTTATCACTGAGGAGGAGGATAAAGTAGAAATGTGATGTTTGACCCTATTGGAATGAAGTATCGTTACATATTGCGAGCAATGTAAGTGATGCGACATGATCAGTAATGTCCTTTATCATCTCCTTTGCCATAAACTACAACAAGCCCTGTATTTTTCAGTGATAAGCTCTCACCAGCAACTGACATAAAGAAACAGAAATGCAACAAAGTATTATAGAAAAGCACACAGGAAACCAAAGTGATTGTACTTTTTGTTCTGAGAGACCGTGATTTATTGTATGCATAAGAAAGAAACTGAAAACATAATTGCAAATGAAGCTTGTCATACATCTAATTAACACAATTAGATGTATGACAAGTGAAGCTACAACATATATACTATTTCAAAAAGTGCAAAAGCTTGTATTTAACATTGCTATATTGTAGCATGTATTCAACCTTAGAGTACATTTTAGCATTTACCCTTCATCCGAGTCTGCCAAACAGAAGGTTTAGAACAGCGTATTTTGAGTTATTGTGATCCATTTAGAGAATATTACACCTGTAGGCCACAGCTGCAGAGATTCTGAACAGAAAAACAGGTGATAGAAGCTAGATAGACGTTAGATGTGCAGTGATTTGATATATCGTGTATCACTTTAGATCCTGCAGAAGCAGAGCATTGACATGCCAGACACATAACTCAGACAAATCAAATAAAAGTTACTCCAAAACAAGCAGACAAAATCAGTGGCACAAAAGGAATGAGCCAACACAAGACTGAATGCTGAACTTCAAAGCATTTGGAACTCTCCTTCCAACACTAATTAAATGCATTTAGGCAATGGTTACAAGTGTACAGAGTGTATTCAATCCAAAAGCTTTGGAGAGATTTGATGGAAACTCTATATATAATACAACATGTTGAAAGAGGAAACATTAAGAGGTGAAAGTAGAAAAACTACAATGAAACAATAATCACTACAAGTAAAGGCATTCAACATGTATGTCATGTCCAAAGTATGAGTTCCAGATAAAAATATCAAAATACACATTGATATGTATACACAGGATTTCAGTGACAGATTTCTGGCTTCAGACTTTACATACTGTTGAATATTTAAAATACTTTGACTATTCAAATTAGAATCACAATCATATGTGTCATATTTAAAATTTTTACTAGCAAAGTAACTGCAGCCATCATGTGTATGTGTGTGTGTGTATATATATATATATATATATATATATATATATATATATATATATATATATGTGACATGTGATATATTTATATATTTTTACAGGTATAAAGTTAGTCATAAAGGTGGAGAAAAAAATAACTACAGACCTGCACAAAATCTTCCACTTTTGGTGGAAAGATTTGGTTTTCTGTCTTTTCCTAACATACAGTTTGCTTGTTCTTTTAAATTATGAATGTAAGTTACAGAATAATTTAGATAAGATTAAATTTTCACTGGTCTCAGACTAGAGTTTTCTGTGTATCTGTCAATAAAGGCAAATATAAATTCTGAAAAATATATATTTTTGAAATTTAACTTTGGGGAAAAACTGACATTGTCAGTTACAAAATGTGCAACGGATTCAGAATACCTTGATTTATGTTAATGCTTTCAAAATGGTAAATAGTTTTCTTTTATAAACAACAGTTCTCTGAAAAATACTGACATGGTTCCAGACTCCTGAGTGCAGAAAATGGGCTAATGTGAATTAGAGCCATATGCAGCTGCAGCGCGGTCAGCAGGCTTCGTATGGCCACTTGATCTAAAATGGAATTATAATCTTTTTGGATGGGGGGCTAATTGTGTATGGGTCCTAACTGCAAATAAATGAGTGCTTAGGACACAAAGACACACAACTGACACATGTACCTCGCCAAAACCAAGAAAGCCCTGCTTCCTGCCACTCAGGCTACATCAAGGAAAAATAAGCCAAATGGCCACTTGTGACCATGTAGCAGCATCATACAATGTCAACAATCACGTCTGCATTATGCAAAAAGTGGGTAAACAACAGACTGAGGGACACAAATTGGCTCAACACCAGCTGTCTAATTAGCTTTGTGCTGCTCTTGAAAAGCAAACAAACACTGAAAGCGGGACGGTCTGAAAGCCGGCCAGGCATCGGTTCTAAGTGTTCTGTTCCCCCCCAAATCAGACGGGGTGCTGCGATTCTGCTTGCACAGAGAAAGGAGGCGGTTTCAGATAAGACACACAGATTAGATCATAAGTTAGGTCCCCAGAAGGCCTTCGCTCGGTTATTTTGGAAGCACTGTAAGGACTCACAAGATGCCTGGGCAGAATTTACATCTTAATGAAGCTGATTGCTGTTATGTGAGGATCCTTACAAGTGCCTGGTTTGAGCTCGCATGAGGTGCACAGCACATCATATATGCATGTATGTATGCACAGAAAAACAGCCTTTGTCACAAGACCCAGACAAATACAACCATGCCCTGCTAATTTAACACACTCCTGCTGAGAGGTTGTTGCAGAAACAAATTGTCCTGAAAACATCAGCAGAGAGCAGAGAGGACATAGGGGCATGTTCAATGAAAAAAACAACAAATTCTCACCCAGCTCAGTAAGTGGGCAACAAATTTCCTGCATTAGACAATGTTAAAAATAGAGGCTTTTTAAACCATATAGAACATGAGAGGATACAGGTACAAAGAAAAAAAGAATTAGGGGAACAGGGAGCGAGGTTGTTGTCTTTTTTTAATGTGTTGTAGCATCACAGTGACAGGCACAGCGATGAGTAGCAGGAGCGCCGTGACAAGTGGCACTGTGACGAGAGTTACTGACGAGTTGCGCTTGGCGAAAGACGACATGTATCATGTCAGAATCATCAGGACTCGTCACTTCACTGTCATTTAGCAACACCCTGTGTGGGAGTGAAGACAAATCCGCGTTCCTGCGTCGTTATCAGGCACACTGCAGTCAGAGGCGTGAGTAATGATTAGTCACGTACAGTGGTGGCTGTTATTCACCAGTCATTACTAGAAAAGATGCCAGTAATGGGGAAACTTGAGAACCGTTGATGAAATTCTCGGTGAATAACATCAAGTGCGATATAAAGGCTGCTGCATGCTGTGAAAAACAAATCTAGCTTGTGCTGTTGAACACAGAATGCAACAGAGTGCTGGCAGTCGTAACACTGCTTTAAAAATGATCAGTTCCTCCCCCCTTCCCTGTAAATGGCAGGGGCTCCTGGCACATCCAGAACAGGAGACATCTTATCTGCAGCACCCCTCTTATCGCTCAGCCCCAGTGGAAACTATTGCCAGGTAGCACATTGTCATATGACACACAGCTCGGTGACAAGCCACAGTCAGCATAGTTTGCCACACCACTGGCAGGCAGCTCCCATGTGACACAACAGTACTGCAGGGTCTCAGATAGCGCCGAGGGGAAATATGAACCCAGTGATGATTTGTATCTGCCTTATTAAAGAGCTGACCTTGACCGCTGGGGAAAACTGGATTAGTCTGATTTTTTAACAAAGAGGCGGGATGATGTTATGCTGCTGAAATGAAGAACCTCTTCCCTTTTCATGTTTTTTTTCTTTCTTCCCTCACTTTCTCTGTCTGGTGTTGACTAGCATCCAGTGTTCATTGTCGTGTTAAACAAAAGGAAAGGCTGATGCAACAGACCGTTGGCCGGCCGTCTCTGCCTGGCTCAACATAAACACAGCACACACTGACTCGGCACTCGCTGTGGGGTAACACTGCTCGAGCAGACAACACACATAACGCCACCATGCTACCTCGGTCATAAACAAAGCCAGATGAAAGGATCCAGGAGGTGATTGAAGGGATAAATACATCCTCCACACTGCAGCTCATGGCAGGAATACATCCATTTTTCTCAGAAGAAAATACAGTAGCATGTAATTTTTTACTTTCAGAGGAGCTGTGTGAGAGGACTTTTTATCTGAGACTGTAATCATTTCGGAGAGGCCTACACTTTGCTGCTCATGCAGGCATGTCATGAGCATATTTAAACTGGGATAAAAGAATACTTTAGTTCTTGTGTAATTTGTGGCACCTCCGGTTTACAAAGAGCTCCTAAACTCACAGGAACACAGAACCTTACTAGCAATAACCTTGGTGATGGTGACCCAGGTTCAGTTAAAATCCATTTTGAACGCTAGTAATTGTCGAATGAGGAGTGATAGTCTCAGAGGATGAAGGCCAGTTCTTGAATAAATGAGTCGAAAGGTATTTACATCGCTGAACTGACTGGGGGACATTGAATTGACCTTACATTAAAGGGTCACTTCTCGCCGTTCTCTTTTCCCACACGTAACATTAGTGCTTCTTTTCCTTTCACCCTCTTAATCTCCTCCTCTCCTCCCCTTTCCTTTCTCATTTTCTCCTCTGCTGTCTATACAGCCCGCTCTTTTTTTTCTTTATTTCCCTTACCGCTAGACGTTATCTCAAAGACCAGATCACCATGGCAACAATTAGTCACATCGTCATCGCCCACACTTGTATTTGATGGCTGTTTTTATTTTTGAGGGTTTGTCGATGCACCCCTACCTCACTGGCAGATCGCCAAGTAACCTGTTCTGGTGAAGAAGGAACAATGTTGCCATCTGTTGGATCCGAGTGTTTGCACACAGAGAGCGACACTGAGAAGCAGCCAGCGCTCCCGTGATGATTCATGACAGGCAATCACATGCCAATTAAGACCTTCGGCTCCAACCAGGAGCTGTATGGCTCAATCGTATTTCACAAGTTCGAAACACATCTGGTCCCTCTTTGAAAAGGTCACTGTCACACTGTCGCATTTTTTTCCACTAAAAAATAATAGAAATGGAAAACAAGATGCTCCAGTTTTTGATACATAAAATGCAGCTACACACATAATGGTGACATGCTGCCAACCTGAACCAGGTGAAAGTACACCATGAGTAGCTTGATGACAGCTCTGTTAATTAAATGTGCAGAATATTTGGGCTTACAACCAGCACTCATATTTATTCATCAGCGCCTGCCATATTGTATATCTCTAAATGAAAAGAGTGCTCTCTTGCAGCAGGGTACCAACTAATGTGATAGATAATATATTGGCTGAGATTTTGGCTGAGTGTTACCCTTGAAATCTTGGATCTGTTTCTGCTCTCTGGAGGCACTAATTAAGTTTTTTTTTTTCTCCCTAAGTCTTACCGTTAAGTGATGTAATACTTCATAGTCACAAATAATTTTCCATGTGGGACAGATCATTGCTCTTATTATTTATTTTGCTCACTGAGGTCCTCGCCAAGAGAAGGATGTTGAAATGTTTACCCACATTATGACGATTTCTTCATCAGAAAGATATTCTTCGGCACTCAAGTGCAGGAACAAAGCTGCTTGTTCAGAGTGAGATAATGCAATACTGGGGGTAAATGAAGTCCAGGCTGCAGGGGAGGATTTCTTTACTGGCACCATAGGTGGGGACCCCTGCTAAGACAGAAGCCCAGGGCTATATATTAATTAATATTCTGCAGAGCTGTTTCACCAGAGATATAATTCACCATCATCTTCATAGACTGATTCACAGTACGGCTTGTCTGCTAAAGATAAATGCTCATGTCACACTGACCAGTCGCTTGCACACAACTGTGTTTTGCTTTCAGGTCTTCATCAAGAAAAGACAGCAACTTTCCAGCTCTTGGACTGTAAAGATCCACTGTGGCTCGCCAGACACGGGGAAATAAAAGAAACAATTGGCATGCAGATGCTCAGTGGTCTTCTGTAAAATGAGTCAGTGCTGTCTTCATCAGCTCTGCTCAGTGAATCTTAACAAAGTTGTCATATAATCTGCAGCTTTGTTTTTACCAATATGAGCGTGTATAGACGCAGATTTAGAAAAAACACATGCAGGTGAAGACTGAAACGTGCACATTCCTGCAACATATATGGATTTCTCTTTAGATCCTGCATAGTCAGCAGTTCGTCTTGTTTTACATTCGGATTCAGGACCACTTCCTGAAAAACAAAAAGCTTGTAAAATGCTTTCCATTTCATTTGCTGTCAAGTACACTGCAAGTGCTGCTATTTTTGGCTGCATATTGTAGAACCCCGCCGTGAGGTAATTGATCCCCTCCCTCCACCCCTCCAAAAAAACCTTGGCTTAAAACTCTGTGAAATTTTCTGCATTTTATGCTTTGCAAATTAATGCAAGCACCTCATCTCTTTTCATTATTTATTCATTGGGAGCAAATGTTTTTCTCTGTATTCACGCAGAGGCTTTTTCCCCTTCAGAGGACAAAGATACAGTAACCCAGGTGCTGTTTCACAAAATAAAAAGAGAGCTAAAGAAACAGTTTTTTTCATATTTGCACTCAATATGCTCTCCCTTGAAATGCCAGATTGAAAACATTATCTTGACACAGAGGGATAAAAATAGTTTCTGACTCGTTTTTTAATTATTGCTGAGTTTTCCATGTGAGGCACAAAAGTCTATCTCAAGCAGATTTGCATAAAGTTTTTTGGAGATTACCAGTACAAAAATGCTTCAACTGTTGATCCCTTGCCAGTCAGTGTTATTCAGGGGCCAGCCTCAGATGTCTTCACATATCTTGAACATCACTCCAACATGATATAACTGCAATGAAAACCACATCAATACCGCTTTGAGTTTAATCTGACTTAATGCCCCATAGGTTGCAAACATTCATTACAGCATCTGTTCTTCATAAAGTACTGAACTCCTGCTGATCTTTAGGAATATGTTTTCAAAAATGTGAAGAAAATGTTGTTTATGTGCTCTTAATGAGCTCTTGCTTAAATTTGCATTCTTCAGAACAGTTGTTTTTGCCAATTACCTACAGTAGCTCATCACACAAGTCACCAGACCTTACACAGCTCCATTTAATTAAGCTGGATGGAGATCCTAACATAGACAGACTGCACTCATTGTTAAAGCCTTTCCCGAACCTTTAAATGTCTGTTGTACTAGACGTCCTCGAGACTGCATTGATCCTCTTGGGTACATTAACCTATCAATGCAGTAGGCAGTGTGCATTATGATTAAGCACATGGAAAACATCCACGTTCCTCACTCAGAGGTCAGAGAGAGGCAGCTACAGTAAACCACAAAGCCGAGCATGGAGCAAAGTCCTGGCATTAATATTGATGAGATGGAGTTCATGCTATGCCATATCTATCACAGAGTAAAGAAACCCTGATTAAGTGTGGCCAGCAGTATCGTGGGGGCTATTAGGCCTATAGCACATCTGGACTTTGTGAGTGGGTCCCAAGTATTGATAAGGACACATGGTTATATAAGGGAGGCGAGTGGACAAGGAAATAACCGGCCGCTGAGATGCGGCGTAATTAAAGTGCAGGGGCCGCTTGTGGCGCTGGCGGGCTCCTTGCCACGTTTCCCATTGACTTTCAACTGGACGAGGAAGGTCACCAACAAGGTGTTTAGAGCAATCTCCACAAATTGTTGGACTGAGGCTTGATAATCTCCAAGGCTTTAATGGATCTCAGATCTGTTTACCAAGTGAGTGCACCTTACAAAGTCATTTGGCAATTGTTTTACCCTCTAACACAATAATAGAACTGGAATTGGCTTTTTGATCAATGACATCAGTGGTTAAGTTGATATATTCAATAAGCACGACAACCTTGAGCCTCATAGAATTACTGTGTGTGCTTGTGATGTGTGTGTGTGTTTGTGTGCATGTGAATTGTACTGTACTCCCAAACTGTACTGAGAAATGCATAATTTTATACAGGAGGTAGCTGTTTTAATTTACTCTTCAATATCTCATTAAATTGCTTCGAGGTTCCTTCTCTTCAGGAGATTGACCCCTAGAATATTTGTGAGTAAACATTTAGTTACATACACAACAAAGTGCAGAACCTATAATGTCTGTTCAGCTCTGTATGTTTATCACAAACTCCCCAGACAGCTGTTTATTACATCAAAAGTAGCTATATTTTTTCTAAAAATGAAACTGCTGAGTGTACAGTAGATTCAGATGGAGGAGGAGGAGGATATAGAGAGCGTTCTTTCCTGTCCTGTCATGTGTGAGAATAATTGATTTTTTTTTTTTTTTTTTTAACCAAAGCTGGGCAAAGGAAGCAATGAGTTTGAAGAGGAAAAAGGACTCCGGTCTATCTGCCTGAGAGTTTATCTGAAGGCTGTAATGTTTCCTTTGGTCTACTCTCGGGCATTAATGGTTCAATGGAACGGATTGGACATGCCTGAAGACTCAACCAGCCTCTAGTTTCACTCCCAGCAAATCTCAACAGCCTGCATCTAAGCTCAAATAAGCACTGTGGTCACTGCCCTCCCAATAATTTGAACAACTCCCAAGTGTAAAACCCCTTTCTCATTTGTAGCTCGTTTATCAGATAGTTATGCGGTTTGCTAAGACAGGGACAAACCAACAGAGAGTGGAAGACAGGGGGAGAGGGGGATGACTGCTATACAGCCAGCCTCGAATAAATTCACTTCTACAGCAGGAAATAAGATTCTAAAGTACACATTACTCGAAGAGCCTAATAACTAATAGTTACAGTTATTGCCTATAAGATTGCAGGAGTTCAGTCTCTCAGGCTGACACATGAAGAGCATGAAGGAGGAATGAGCAATGTGATTTCATAAGTCTTTAACAAGAGCTACTTATGACTTGTTACGCCGCATTGCAGCTCAGATGCAATTGTGAAATATCCAATCTTTTAAGACAGGATTCTTTCTTTTCTGCCATTTCTTTGTCATCTTAATTTCACTGCAGCAATATCCATAATTCACTGTGATTTTCCCGGCCTCCTTGTCTTTCCCATGCGAGAAAAAAAAGTTTAGAGATGGATTCCCCCCTAAGTTTCATGAAAAAGTGTCCGATTCTCAGGCGAACAATGAGAACACTATTACAAGACTTGGCACAGAAAAGCCTCAAAGGCCTTGGCACAAAAGCCTGTACAAATTGCAAAGATAGAAGTGCAAACTCATTAGCTTACCAGGTTTCCAATCACAGCATTTTTTTATATGCTGGATGTCTCAGTCTGCAGAGCCCTCATCAGATGAGACTCACTTTGCATGACTTCAAAGGATACAGTTCTGCCTCAGAACTTTAGGCTGACGTTTCCAGCACTCATGTATTTTGTCAGAACATATATGGCAAGGTGTGTCTCACCTTAGAAAATCTCTGTTCTTGTTAATGATGTTGGCCTGAAATTCCCACCGGCATACCATCACATCTCACCCTCGTTTCCATTTTGGGGAGCGCAGAAATGGCTGCATTGTTATGTATGACCACTTGTCGTTATGAGTCTATTTTCTGTTTTCGCTATGATGTGACAAACTTTCTTCGCCGCATTTTCTTCAAGCACTTTTGAGAGCATGAATCTCTCTGGTATTTCCCAAATGGCATGCAATACAGCACAGAAACAATACTTGACTTTGTGTTTAGGGGCAGAGGCAATCTCGAATAAATCAGCCAGTTTGATCTCGCTTCAACGTGCACTTTACTGCCTGGCAAATTTGAAAAGGCCAAATCTGAAATAGCAAGGTGTTTCAGCCCTGCTTTATATTTGACTCCAGAATACCTATAATACCACATGCCAGCACTATGCACAACAAAACAATGTTTGTTGACACAAATGTCACAAATGCTCTTGTGAAAAATGCTCTTTGTGAAGCAAATGAAGCCCCTGTAGACAATTTTGCCTGATCTGATATTTGTTCTGGTCCTTGTTTGCTTTCTGCTCCTGCTATATCAAGCCTGTAATGTGCAGTTTGAATATTATGATTGCACTCAATCCTGGATTCATTTACGTAAGTGACTGGATTCAAACTGCAGCAGCACACACATACATTCACTGCACCCCGGCTATCAATGTGCTCCACTTTTAATCGCCCCCCTGGGTACACCATATGGGAGATGTTGAAAGATATACTGCTGTCATTCGTGATTCTGTCATTTCTTTTGAAATGTGCTGCCTTGCACGATGATGGTGTAGGTAAGATATTACCCTATTATCCCATTAAGGTCCGTACCTCAGAATCTGCAGCGTTCATTTTCAGAAGGCTCGTCTTCTGCACCATTTTCATCCTGTTCTGAGAGAAGCTCCTCTGCGATGCTGCACTACCATCTGCTGGGGAACCTGCAGGCACAATCAGTCGCAGCAAATGCTTCACTGTCCTTCCTCCTCCACTCTCTCACTCTCCGTCTCTCTCTCTCCCTCTCCATAGTAGAGATTGATTTCTCTGTCTGTCACTGATGACATTGTACGACTGCTGTGTTTAAATTAGCAGCGCTTCGATAAGAGAATATAAATGAATCAAACCTCCCAGGACTTAAAATATTACAATTCATTGACGAAATGCACTGAAGTCCTGTAGCAGTTACAAAAGCCCCATTGATATGGCTTAAAATTGACAATGACCTGTGACAGCTCCCATTTGTGATTAGGCTGTTGTCTGGCGGTGCACTAGGGGAGAGAGAGCTTGACTCTGTGCACAGCCAATAGCCACAGCTGTTTGACTCTTCTGAAAGGCAGCACAACACATTATGTAATGCAATTATGCATCAAAATTAATAGCAGCCAATTGTGCAGGCAACCAGCCAGCTGTGATGGGTTTATATAACTGCCAAAATTTGACAAATAACAATAAGTGGGCAACCTTTTCCTGTAAGGAGCAAATTTGCAGACACACACATGCAGTCACACAAAAACCATAAGTCATCCTTCCGCTCATGTGGTCTGCCTTGAGACAGTTTAACAAATTGCCGTGACATAATATAATGTAATATTGCTTCCAGTATGTCACATTGTTAATCTGTATAGCTTGGCTTACATTCAGGTGCTGTATATTGAGCTCAATCATTGGTGAAAGTGCTCTCACACAGATTCATTGAATTAAGCCTGCATGCATAAAGAAGATGGAGAATAGCTCTGAGCACTTTGTATGTTCAATTTGCATAATGCCTTTAATTTTAGTACATCCGCTATTATACCCAAAGGATAGTTCAATCAGCAGACTATAGACAGTGTGTGTAATGTACACTGTGGATAGGGGATCATTAAAACAAATATGTTAACAACAAATGTTACATAAATTAACACACATTATCAAAAGCGTAGGTGTATTCTGAGGAGATATGGAGAGGTCACGTCGATGTTCTTCATGACAAATGCAGACATTTGTAAGAAGCAGCAACAAATCCTCTCTAAGAGCTGTAAACAGGGCACATTAGCAGAGGGGCTGCGTTAGTGTGTGTGATGAAAACAGCCCATTCAAGCTAAAGAATCTGCTTTCCTGCTCCTTCCATCTTAATTTTGAGTTCATCTTGAGCCATTTTGGATGACGACGCAAAATTTGCTGGTCTCACACGTACACAGAGACACAAGGAGGTAAGAGCTGCTCAAGGTGATGACAGCTGCATCCTGCTAATAACAGCCAGAGGAGGAGGAGGAGAGTCATACACGAGTAAATATTTCATTCTGTGCATCCATGGATATACATTAAACCGAATCGATTCATGTATGTCCTGAGTTGATATGTTCCCTGGTTAGTGCTGTGAATAGTAATCACACCCCTCAGAGACGATGAACAGTCTCTGCTGCCACCTAGAGGTGCTGAAGGCTGCTCTGCTCTCCTGGTTTATTCATCATTCTTAAAAACAGCAAGAATGTTTTCTGCTCCAAGACCTGCAGCAAGCCCCAGCCCCTCCCTGTTTTTCCTTAACGGTTTGTGGCAGACTAAGGAATATTAATGCAATTTGGTGCGGTAAATGTGCCCAATCATTCATGACTGCTTCAAAGAGGGGGTAAAAGTGGGATTTGAAGTCTCTCGTGGGCAGGGGTTTCTTATTCTCACTCAGCTCCAGGAGCCAGAAGCAGCATGTATGCACACGCCACAGAAGAAATGACTTGCAATCCAAACAGCTGTAAATTTTAGCTGTGTGGCAGCCTCAGCCCATGTCAAGATTTTATAACTCAGATTGATTGGAATTATATAATGCTCGCCGTGACTGACTGACTCCACTCAATGGATCGGTAAAAGGAAAAGCATCATGCAGGAGCTTTGGTCGTAAAGAAGCCATGATAGATAAAAGGCAGGTTCACTGTGGACTGAAAGGACCACTGCCGACTGTGAACTGCACACAAAGAACATTCTATTTTACACTTTATTTCCCATAACATAACACATGCTGAATCTCTTTGGCTCATACAATCCACTGCAGATATTTCCTGCTGCTGCTATAAACTAGTGCAGCCACAACATTCTGCTGTGGACCAGTGAGCATATATTCTGCAACATTTGGAGGTTAAAGAGTGGATATTATTTAATTTCCATGATTTTGAATTCAAATAAACCGCAGTCAGGGACGAAAGTTGTTTTTTTCAAAGTATTGTGCAAGTTAATGTGGTATAATACCAGGGTATTTGTTAAATGGACTGGAAAACCGAGTCCTGAAAGGCTGAAAAACTGGACCCTTATTAGCAGCAAACAGCAAGCTCCTCTGATTCAAATAAGGCCAACCTACTGAGAAGAGTGTTGATTAAAATGCTCTAACTGGAAGGGTTTTCAGAAGGTTTCACCGAGGGGAGCCAATCAGGACCAAATCCAGCTGCGATGTGTTTACTGGAATAACTCGGAGCAAAGCTAGATTACCAACTGGGCGAAGCTAGCAAGAGCCCAGGGATCCCAGACCTCCGAGGGCCCCAACAGCACCCGGTTCACTCCTTTTTGTCTACTTTATTTGTTTAAGTGAAAATTTGTTACAAATTTCACTCTTTTGAATTATATCAGCTCCTCCAACCTCCCATCTTGAGAAAGGTCCCTGTGTCAAAATCAAGCTTTAAGACCATTTAAGACTCTTGATTCTTGTAGAAAATGTCAGAAAACGCTCATAATTATCTCCCTTAAGTCTAATTTAACGTATTTAAATGTCTTGTTTTGTCTGACCTACAGTCAAATACCTCAAAAGATATTAAGTTTACTATCACAGGAAAATGGAAAGGCTGTATATTCACATTTTAGAAGTACCGGAGAATTAGGTTTCTGGGTATCTGGGTAAATAAAGAAACAGAAATGCACAGCAGGGGATCATTAAGGGCCTGACAACAAACTTTTTGCCCCAGGGGCCTGTCAGGAGGTTAATCCAGCCGTGACTCGGAGTTAAAATACATCTGAATCTGCACATATCTACCACTACAAACCATTAAAACTATAATCAGGCTTTACTTGCCTGTGAATTCAGCCCCACATGCATTGAATCCTACCTTACTGCTATTTTAAGTGAAGTTTCACGATGGCAGCTCATGTGTCTTTTCATGTCTGGCTGAGTGACAAGTCTGAAATCATAGGATCCATTTTAACACTACTCCCACAGTGATTAGTCTCCCCGACTGCAGATATAAAATCTGTTAGCAGCAGTGGCCTGAATGTAACTGTTACCATCACAGCACAGGCTGCACTGATATAATAAACTAGATCATAAAATCCTATTTAGGAATTATTGTAGCTGGAAACCAAATCTGACAAGCCGGCCTGCCATAACACTTGTTGTCCTCCAAAATATATTAAGTGGCATGAAGTTGCTGAGTTAATGGTGAGCAGTTTTGGAAAAGGAATTCAGATACTGTAAGAATACTAGGTTAAAAATAAAAACAAATATCAGGAAAATGTACTTAAAGTCTTAAAAATAAAAGCACTCAAAGCGTGCCTGTGATATTTTACTGTCGATATATTATATCTGTAGATTATTGTTGGTTGTAGTTCATTAATGTAAAAGCAGGATTTTACTGTTTATATGAATTTTTTATTGTTTTATATAACTAATGGTTATAACTATGGAGTTATGTAATGATCGGCATTGGTTTGTCTGTCTGTCTGTCTGTTAGCAACATTACTCAAAAACGGACTAACGGATCTGGATAAAATTTTCAGGGAAGGTCAGAAATGACACAAGGACCGGGTGATTAGATTTTGGCAGTGATGCGGCTTATAGTCTGGATCCACGGATTTGTTAAAGATTTCTGTATATTGCCAGATAGAGGCGCAGCGTCACTGTAACCATGACAACAAGTGAGCTGCCTGCTGACGATCACATGATTGTAGTCCTACTACAAATTCACCACTTCGGACTTATCCGTTGGAAATGATACAAGGAACAATTGATTAAATTGTGGGGGTGTTTCAAAGTCCCATCAATTCCTGCAATCCGTACATATCGTACACATGCAGAACACACACCTGTGTTCAATGCAAGGTCATTTTGTTTGTGGGTACGTCTGTATTAAATGGACACATTCTGGTGCCGTGATTTCTGATCATCAATAACTAATAAACAAATGCTGCATTTCTGACATATGGGGGAATGAGCAGCCTTGGCGGAGTACCGTGCTCTGTGTTGATTTCTCTGCTGATTATTTTATTCATGAATCGATTGACTGTTTGTAAAAATTCTGAAAATAGCAAGAAAAGCTGTGACAATCACCTAGCCAATGATCCAAGCCTTAAACGTATTAAAACAGGTTTAAATGATTAACTGACTTCATGGAAAAGCAGCAAATATTTACATTTTTGAAGCTTAAATTGTTCTTACATGAAAAATAATTTGGCAGAACAACCGGCAATCAGCTGCCAAACAGTTTTCTGTCAGGTAATTGATTTATTGACTAATCTTTTGAGTTGTTGAGTAATTTAATAACAAAACATCACATTTCAGAAATAATAAATAAATAAAACTCTCTGTTTGCTTTGTGTGCAAGAAGCTTAAGCTACAAAAGCAACTGTTAACTAAATCTGTCAGACTGATACAGTATGAGTGCAACATATCCCTCTGAGATGTACGAGAGTGGAAGCAGAAAATATGAATGCGCTGTTAAAAGTGAAAGTATGTAATATAATCGGTAAAATGCACTCAGAAAGCACTTACGGTGTACCTGTGATGTTTTACTGTTAAATATTGTATCTTTAGGTTATTATTAGTTATGCATTAATGTAAAAGCAGCCATTTTTTTTCAAGAATGATAAATTACAACAGTGCTTCATTTATCTGAATGTTTTCCAACATCTCAGATCTACAAACACACTTATTGAACGCAATCAAAAAACAAACTAGTGACGCATCGCAATAAACTGAGTGAAAAACTCTTCTATTCAGACATCACAATAAACATATCTATCAAACCTGAAAAACACCAACATTCATAGTCCCTGACTGCTTTTACTACAGAGTCTCTGGTATAACTATCTGCAGTACTGAGCTTCCAGGTTGTGAATGTGAAAAGTTTTCCTGCTACTTCAGGGAGAAAACAATTGACTTTAGATCTGGTTTCTCCCAGCAGAACACAGTCCTGTTACCAAGAGGGATGTGGAGTTGGAGTGTTTTGACCTGGTTGATGCTGAAACTCACAAAAAAGTGTTATCAAAACGGAAATTGTGCACATGTTCCCTTGACCCAATTCCAACCTTCCTTTTGAAAACTATTTTTATTTTTCTGTATCCGAAGACATCCTTATCAGAGTGAATCACTCACTACAGCTTAGTAGAGAAAGCTGTAGAGAAAGTAGCTCTTAAGAAAAACACTGTTAATGCTGTATTATTAGCTGCTTTAGATTAAGATTACTTCAGATATTATGTGAGCTTATGGTTTCTAACGACTTTACCTCATACCAAGGCGATTTTTTTAAATCTATAACTGCTCCTCCAAACACTATGAGGTTATCTGTAGAATATAACAACGATCAGTTTGAGGAATTTTATTTCTTAAAATTTGAATATGCCTTCCCTGGTCAGTGTCACACAAAGGCACAATATCTCTTTCCACAGATGTGCTGATGACACCCACATTTATTTCATTAATTCCATCACTTTTAAATTGTATTTTAGGAATTAAAACCAGATTTTTTTTCAAAATTTATTTCAGCTCAACGAGGATCAAGTTGAAATATTGATTACTGGCTCCAAAACCCAGAGAAAGAAACAGAACCTCTGACTAAATCCATTTAACCAAAGCAGAGAAGCAAGAAATTGTAGGGTGATTTTTTATCTCTGGTGTTAATTTAAATGCTCATTTACAGGATGACACAGAAAGTGAGCCCATTTCTGTGACACTGAAGCACTGCATTTTAAATTTAACAGACAAGACTACTATAATAGTGGTCTTTCTGGAGTGCAATAAATCAGCTGCAATTAATTCAAAATTCAGTGCTGACTAAGACCTAAAGGAAACCGTACATTATGCCTATTGTAAAATCTTTACACTGGTTAGCTGTTAGCTTTAATACTGAGTTGAAGTTGCCTTTATTAATCACTAAATGGCTTCTTACCAGACTACATCTCAGAAATGAAATCGGTCTATGAACCAGGAAGGTGCCTCTGATCCTTCACCTCTTCTTTTCTAGCTGTTACATAAAGGAGAATAACAAAAAAAAAAACATTTGGTGATGCTGCTTTTTGCCAATATGCTCCAAATAGCTAGTGGAGGTAAGAGGAGCTGACAGTATTGATATTTTTTACATGTAGAGTTAAAGTTCATCTATTCGGTCTAACTTTTGTAGGATTTTATCATTTCTGGTTTAAATATTCAAATTAATTATTATAATGATTATTATTATTATTGTTTTTGTTGTTGTTGTTGTTGTTGTTTGTTGATTAATCATCATTCATTTAATCATCATTTCATATTTTTCCATTTCATTTGAGGCACTAACAAACTTTTAAAAAGAACACGTGGTTCTATCAGATAAAATTTTTTATTTCACAATCATTATTTTATTATTTCACTCCAATCAATTTTTTGTGTAATATTCCATCATTTTATTTTTCTATTGTGAATTTATTATTGCTTGTATCATCTTCTATTATGTTAACTACCCATCTCTCTTTTTTTATTTTTCATTCATTCATTTATTTATTGTTAGTTAGTTAGTTAGTTAGTTAGTTAGTTAGTTAGTTAGTTAGTTAGTTAGTTAGTTAGTTAGTTAGTTATTTTAATGGTGGCTCTTAGTAGCAATAGTAGTAATAGTTCTTAAGTTTTTTATTGTTGTTGTTTAATATACATTATATTGCATTTCAGTTGTAGCAAAGTCACTGTGCTTTGAATTAAAATGCATGTGAGCACAACAACCAGCACATTTTTAACTGGATCTCAGCCTGAATTGGATTTAATTAAAATTAATGCTGTTGTTTGTGTTTTTCCTTGTTGTTTTAATTACTGAGATGCGTCTGCTAATGGTGTTTTGAATATTCCTAATTCTTAACAAAAGAGGCTCAGATGAAATACCAGATGTTTGCTAGCAACCAATTAAAGAGTGTTGCCAGTGTCTCTGTTATTATTAGAACACACTGATGTGAAAGTGAAACAGTTCTTGCATCTTGTATGCGGTTTCTGTAAAAGCTGCTGAAAATGCTAAATGAGAAACATGCAATTAAAATAAAAGACCACAAGAGGGCAGATGTGGCTTAAAAGTACAAGCAGCTCTGTGTGGAAACGGAGCATGACACCTGCTAGACTTAAAGGGATGAAAGTAAATATAAAAAGACAACTGTATAGATACACCGTTTGTAAAGTTTCCTTGTGTTGCAGTGTGCTGATGGAACATTAAACGGGTATTTGTAGTGCACATTTTGCAGAGCCATTTAAGATTAACTGAAAGAGATCAGCACCATAGACAGAGATTGACTTCAGCACCTTGAACAGAGACTCACTTCAGCACCATAGACAGAGATTGACTTCAGCACTTTGAACAGATTCTTTTCAGCACCTTGGACAGCACCAGACTGAAACTCACTGCTACTAAAACAAAACAGAGAAAACCTGCATTTATGTGGATCACACATCAAAACAGTCTGCATGTAACGGATGAAGAGGAGAAAAATCTACATAATCTCATTTTTATTCAGCAGCTTACACAAGGTTCTCATTTTCACTTCATATTGAGAACCTAGTGAAAAAACTGAACGTTAAACTGGGTTTTTAGGATCAAAATCGAGTCTGCCTTGATTTGCTAGTTTGAAACTACCCATGTACAGACTTTTAAATTATTATTTTATATGTGTGCATCTGCCTTGACTTTGTGTATCACGGCTCTCTGTGTTTTATATCTAACTTACTGGCTAGTACACACCACTGTGTACTATAGGATCTGTTTTCTCAGCCTTCACCAAGCCTGAGGAGACAGCAGCACAGATAGAACTTCAATGTACAACAAATGAGCTGAGCAGGAAAATAAAGAGCACACAAATAGGGACATATCAAATGTTTGTTAATTTTAAAAACCAATGAATCAACTAAAATAAGTCCAATTAGATGACAATAACTTGCCCTGAATTATCCTAAGGATAATAATTAGTCAAATTTAGATTGTTCTGTAGGTTATTCTAGGTAGCAGGTGCATGTTGGGTAAACCTAGATTTTTTTTAAGCTCAGTAAAAACACCTTTAACTGCAGTGTCATCTAGTTATTTGAGTGTGTAAGGGCCCACATTTAAAAAGAGTAACAAGATAGTGCAATGGGGTAAATAAAACAGTAAGTGTCTTATAAATAAATAAAAGCCAGAGTCTTCCCTGCCTTAGAGAGAGCACCAACCAACCCTACATCCAGCTCACACTGACGAGTTTTGTAATAATCGCCAGTATTGATCTTAAGTCAGAGTGATAAACAGTGTCCAAGGGCAGCTGGAGTGAGCATATAACAAAACAATAAGACTTTGAGAGAAAGAACAAGGTCAATATCTTGCAGCAAAAGTGCCAGTAAAAAGACAGTAAATAGATAATGATATTTTTAGGTCATTTATATACAAGTGTTTGCTTTTACGGTCAAACATTGTAAATAAATTGTATTATTTGTAAAAATACAGATTTCAATGTGGGCATTTGGCCTGCTTTTCTGCAGTCAACATGTAAATGAATACTTTTTTGTGATTTTAACAGCTCTTATTTGTAATTTAACTGAATCAAAAAGGAAAAATCTGTAAAATAACATTTGAAAATAATCTTGTAGTTTTAAATCCTTAAAATGCATGATCTGTCTTTAAAACAACAGCCAATATCTGTAAATAATATTGTTGTTGTTGTTGTTGTTATTGTTTAATATTATTCATTATTATTATTACAACTTGTGAAAGTACAAATTATTGAGGTGAACATTATTTACAGCCTTGGTCTGTTTTTTTAGGGTTAACATAATAAACACCTTTTTTCTGTGATTTTACCAGAGTTTTATCGGGTATTTAAGAAAACAAGGAAAAGCTATAATTTAACAGTAATTTCTTTTTAGAAGTAAAGTTAAAAAGTATCATTTTTTACAGTGTGCAAAACTGTCACCATCATCCAGCTCTGATAGAATAATTGCTTGAATGTGTTATTGTTCAATATAATGGAAATTTACTTATTTCTGTAAAATATATACTTTGTATTTTAACTTCTATGTTACTGTATTAGGTGATAGTGTAAGTAATTTATCAGAAATTTAACATTAGCAAGGCTACAGGATTGAAAATTATTGAAGTCAAAGTCCTACTTTGACATTTTTTACATACTACAGAGGAAGCTTGGTTTGTTTGTTTTTTTTTAACTCTGGTGTCAACAGAAAAGAAGTTTGTCTGTGTATATTCTTGTTAAAATCCACAGAGGGTTATTTTGTACTGTCAGATTGTTTCACCATTTTACCTCAAACCCACCTTTGTGATTTTCTCTGAATGATTTTGATGCTATTTAAAGATCAACAAGGTCAGAATCATCCGAGAAAAGAGTTGAGATGGAAACTGACTGTATCTAATGGTCATGAGGGGGATGTGGTGGCTTTACCTTTGATATTTACATTTCTTTCTTCTTTCTGGGTCACCTGGGCAGATCCACTGAAGCCTCAGTCTGCTCACTGCTGCTCTCCAAAGCCAAATGAAAGCAGGCAGGACGATTCAAGGAGATATCTGGGGTTTCCTCTGTCTGGAGGGGGAGAGTTTTTGGAGGCAGGGGGGGACAGGAAGGATTTCGCAATCACTCGCCCACTACAAGGATGATTGCGTCACTGCACATACGTCAGAGAGGTTAAAAAAAAAGGAAGTGGGGTATTTAACTCTTACGACGCTGCAAAGAGGCTCAATATAAAAAGTAAGGAAACGTGTCTCATCCAGCTCCGGTCCCCGTGGATCAGCGTCACGACCGCGTGGAGTGTTCAATTTTCCATTCCGAGGGAATCGTGATTCCACCTGACGTCATGCTCTGCTCTGATTGGCTGAGACTCCTTCGGGAAAACGACTCCCACTCATTACAATTAATAATCGAGTGTAATGGAATAATTTAAACTTTCAGCAATTTAATCAAAAAAACGAAAGCTTTTATTTAGCCTCCATTTATAAACTAAATTGGATTAACTTTCAGGTCAAAACTCAAAATTATACATCCTCACAGTGCTCCTGCTAAATCAACCCACCCCCATTTCTTCCACAGAATGGTTTCACCCTCATATCACGCTTGTGTTTGCAGATCTTAGCAGGCGTTTCACATGAAGAATGAGATGATTGGCTTTAAATGTGACAGCTGGTAATGAGCTAATAGCATAATTGGGGCCAGTTATTCCTAAAACTGCAACAAACCGCAGGATGCTGGTTACATTTCTGAATAAAATAGAGTTTTTCAGTGCTGTTTGGGTGGAGAGGAAAGCTGAATTTAGTTATGCAACACATTTTATTCCTAAAGGACGTGCTTCATGCTAAAATAAAGACAATGCAAAAACATATACGTGCATTTATAATATATATGCATGTAAAAATATGCATGTGAGGAGACTATTTTGAAACACATTCAGGCTAATTAAATGGGAAGTAGGAGGAGTTTCCATCTGGTAAGTTAAATCCAAGATGGAGTCCACTGGAAATTGAAAAAAATAATAATATTAGCTTAAAAATCAACAAATGGTAATATATATATATTTGCAATCAGACACCACCAGGATAATGTTTTTGTTGTTTGGTTTTTTTCAACATCACTGTCCTGTGTTGCATTTCTGCGACTACATAACCAGGCTTAATATGGACACATGATGTAACTGCTGCAAGAGAAAGAAAAAGAAATGGGGAAGACGTGACGTGGTGTGGCTCTGCTATAGCTGATTTTCCGAACGTTGTGACATCTGGGGTGATCAATAGTGAAAGGGAGCCAGTGATGGTGGAGGGAGGAGGGAGGAGGGAGGAGGAGGGAGGAGGATGGGAGGGAGGGAGGGAGGGAGGGAGGGGGGACGTGATAGTCTCAGCCGCACTGTGAAGGGGGCCGTCCCTGTTGGTGGAGATCAGCCCGAAGAAGGCCCACCTAGTGATCATTTGAAGATATCTCCCATTTAAAGACGATAGTTTGACTCGACCGCGCTGCTCAACCATAAGGGGACAAGTGGAAGGCTATTTGTAAATAGGTAAGAACACTCCTTTTCCTGTTGCATTCTTTTACTAGTGTTATTTTGCTCAGCTTATAGAGGTCACCACCATTTGAGGACCATGCCCGTGCGCGTCGTCTTTGGCAGGTTTGCGCCGTGCGTAAAATGATGCCAATAAATGCTTTCAGTTTATTATCCGTTTGTTTTGGAGGACGGATAGTGCAACAGTCTGGGAGGGACGTGAACGTGACAACCTGTCGACATCGTAGAAAGGGTGCATGTGTATGAATATCCTGTATATGTGTGGAGGCTGGATGTTGCAGACCTGACCTGCAGCATCCAGGATGTTCCTCTAAACGGTGGATCCGTGTCCAGTGCAAGAAAACCGTCCGGAATCCTGCAGCTCAGCTCATCTGCTCCATCATAATGTCGCCTGTCAGATTATTTCCACATTATTCGACGTTAAAACCGACATCACACTACGTCGTGCCTCCCTTCCCCCAGCAATCCTGAAATAAAATGCCACCTTCTCGTAGTGTGATATTACCGTGCGGTCCCATAATAAAATGCATTTTAAATAAGAGGCCTGGCGCAGCCCTGTCATCTCTCTGCCACTGAGAGTAGCATTACAGACGAGCAATAATTAATGAGCGTCACCACAATTAACCATTTCATTGATATTTTTTTTAAGCTGTTGAATATTTAATGCATTGACGAGGATGTGAAAATGGGGCTGAATGCATGAGTGAACAGGTTTTTACTACAGAGCTGCAGCTGGCCCGATCTGCCACAGGAGGCGGCCCTGCCTTCTTTTAACATATGCTCTTATGTCAGAAATCCATAAAGCTGAATTAAAAATACATAGGAATAACACGATTGCACGTCCTCAATCATTGGTGCTATTAAATGTCAAAGTGGAAACTGCAGGACAGCAGTGATGGTCACTGAAAGCTCCTATGGTCCATCTCTCCACAGTAGCTCGGCCAAGATGGATGTGTTTATGAAGGGTTTGTCTAAAGCGAAAGAAGGGATGGCTGTGGCCGCAGAGAAGACCAAGGAAGGAGTTGCAGTTGCGGCTGAAAAGACTAAAGAAGGAGTCATGTTTGTAGGTAAGATCATCCCAGAATCTCTGTAGCATGCAAATCATACACAGGCCCCCAAAAAGCATATTAGGATTCAGCTCATGCAGCCTCCTAAAACAAATGGTTAAATTATACAGAGACTTCCAACCAGCAGGCGGCTGGATGCATTTTTTTCACCATCATCTTACAGTTAGAGGATAATATTACACTTATTTACAGGACTCATTGCATGGTATAAGTTAAGATGACTGATATTTCCTAGTATAGGGGACCGTAAAGTGCAACTGAGTGTTCTCCTTTGATAAATTCAATGCAGTTCATAATAGCAATAAGATGAATCAGCCCACCTGTCAGCTGATCAATATCTTTGCTTTAGTTATGCAAGGCTGATGCAGTAAATCAGTGCGTGTTTCTATAGCATATCAAAATCAGTGCCACAGCATGAGCTCTAGGTTTCTGTAGAATAGCAGTAATGGTGACGTAGGTGACGAGGAAGCTGAACGTCCTTGTGGCCTCTTGCTTGACTTGACCGGGCTACAGGCAGGAGATGGAGGCAGGGGTGGGGGTGGGGCAGCAGGATGGTGGGAGCAGCTCCTGCCACATGTCCCTGCATTGGACAGCAGCAGATTGTAGAGGAGTCTCAGCCTGCAGTCACCTCCTGGAGACAAACAGGCTGAAGGCCTCAGTTTTTGTCCTTTTTAAAGTGCAGGCTAACTGGTAGAGGGCGTCCCACAGATATCTGATACCAATTAGATCCTCTGTCCCCTTATTTCAAGCGCAGAAGCCAGACACACACCTAAGCATATTATCCCAAGCCATATTACTTGCTTAAGATCATTATTAAAGTCAACAAGTACATGTGAGCTGCAGCTACAAAGCCGGAAAAGGAAGTAACAGGCAGCTTACGAAGGGAACAGAAACTGCTAAAATATTTTCTGAATCTCTTATCTTATCTTGTCTTTTCTCAAGGCAGTTCCATGCATAATTCCATTGTCTGTTACTATGCCATAATTCAAGACTGTTCTTTAGCCGTTTAAAGTCATTCTGAAGTAATTAGCTTTAAACATTTTCCAACTAATTTATTTTTTTAATGACAAAAGGGATATTATACATATTTTAGACAACCTTACTTCAGTTGTAAAGCTCTGGTTTCTTAGACTGCAACTCACAACTCGCAGTTATTCACATTATCTCTTAATATCAATGTATTTGTTGACTATTTTTCAGTCCATAAAATAAAAAAGGCTTGTGACAGATTCCTGTAGTTTTTGGTGATGTCTTCAGTTTGCCTGTTTTGTTTAGTCAACAGTCCAAAACCCAAAGATTCACTGTGTACAGTTACATAAGAGAAGAAAACCAGCAACTCTGCACGATTGCCAGGACAGAAATAGGCAATGTTTAGCATTTGGGCATGAAAAATGACTCACACTGTTAATCATTGTGAAAAGAGTTGCAGATAATTTTCTGTTAATCAAAAAATGGATTAATCAGCTCAGTGTTTCAGCTCTGAATATGTTATCACTACATATCTACGCTGACTAATATCTCCATGTTGTGTATGATAAACAGTTACATACTGGTCAGGGGTCAGTGTGACTCAGGGGACTAAGAGCAGACCTGCCAGGGATTTATTTTGTCAGTTGTTGAGCTGCTGTCAGAGATCCAAATTTCCAGTGACACTCCTGCTGGTTGTTCTACAGTCACCAGCTCCAACCACTGATGCTGCGCTTTGGGTGCGTTCTAGAGACCTTCAGTATTTCAGCAGAAGTTGTCAGGCACGTTCCGGTCGAATCTCATTACTCAACACTTTCAGCACAGTGTCCCTGTCAGTCATCAGAAGCACAAACATGTCAGGCGGTAGTCAAAACATGTGCATTTTCATCATGTCCATGTTGCACAAGCAGGGAAAGGATCATTACTGTGGCATTTCTGTGCCTTTCGCATGCTGCTTCCTGAGCATCGCGGTGCCCTAGAAAGCGTTCTATGATGCGCTCGAAGGCTCCTCTTGGAGGAGGGGTGAGAGTGATCTGATAGGTCTGTGGCCCACCTTTTGACAGCAGCTGCTGCAGACCACCCACCCAGCTGAGCAGAGCAGACAGTAAAGCATGGAGAGGCATAAATGAGAAAACTGCTGCACAAGATGCGATTTAATGTCACAGCTAATGTCTGTTTACCTCATTAGAACATAATGGAAGATTTATCCAGCACTGCTTTTACAGAAATATTCTTACTTTTGTGAATATGTGCAGTCACAACACATCAGTCTTACTTTATGGCAGCTCCTTTCTACAGTTATAGCTGTTAGCCACATTTGCTAAGCAGTAGCTGCAGCCTGAAGTTGAATTACAGCATTAAAATAATCTTTATCATCTGTTTCCATTTTTGCACTACCGTGATGCTAATTTCTATTATTAGTGCTTAGGGGACAGTTATAGGAAGAATTTGCAAGTGAAATTAACTTATGTTTACATTTAGGTACACTGCTGCTCTGTGTTCTCATTTTAAAGTCAATAATAGTTAAAATGATAAAGAACAGGTGGAAACAAGTGCAAGAGTCATTCATTTTAAGATTTTTTTTTTCTTGTAGAAGAGTATACCTTTAGTTTGTTCCTTTTTCGTAACACAATTTCACCTAAACAAACCCAAAAATAGATAGCATTCAGTCCAAGGTTGTTTTGGAGAATTCTGAGCTTAAAAATATCAAATTTAATTTCAAAATATTCATATTTTTAATGACATGTAGCTTTTCAAACCACCGCTGTTGTCCATTTGTGTTTCTGTAGACATTGTGCAGTAGCTGCACTTCAGCAAAACTGAAATGGACGCATCCTTTAGACGTATGTTTTTGCTTTGAGGCCTGCCTTTTGTTGAGACAGTTCTGTGCTTCATCCTTATTTCGTCTGTGCTCAGTTTGCTTTTAAGGGCCCTCAGGGACCAATAAGGCTGAGTAAAAGAGAGCATGACAGGGCCTGAGCGATCAGAACCAGTGGACTCACAGTGAGTTGACCAGACAGTGTAGTGGAGTACAGTGTAAATGGATGAGGTCTGCCAGTGGTGAGAGAATTGAACAATGTTTTGGTTGGGGTTTAAACCATCTATAAAGTTTAATAACTCAATAAAAATACCAGGAAATCCCACATGTAGAAGCTATCATTTTTCTCCAGTATCTCAGGTAAACAGTGAGTAATGAACAAAAGTGATATTCCTCTATTCATCTGAAAACCAATTGTTATTTAGAGACAAAATTGTTCTAAAAGGCTGAATTGCTGTGGTCTTTTGTCATGCTGACATATTGTATTGTAGCAACAGTGTGTTAAACGTTGTGGTATCAGGTTTGGAAGAGTTAAAAAGTTACTCAGAAATGGTTCATTCTAACAAATTACAAGGAAACCTGATTTAGACAGCAAAACCTTTTGTCCATTTCACAAAACAATACATGCTATTAGTTCTTCAGTCATTCGTTTTGGGACAGTGTAAAGTTCCAGTATCTAAACACAAAGAGAAAAAACTGTGTCAAATGATTCATGACTTGCAAGAGATCCTCCATCTTTTCTAAATTATCTCCTCTTTTCTTAACCCAGGTAACAAGGCCAAAGACAGTGTGGGCACAGGTGAGTTTTCCAAATCCCAACATCATTATTATTGCAGTAAGAAGCTTAGTTTCATCACAGTGGCAAGACATGACTCCAAACCAGATAATGTCAAATTCATTAAGGCAGCAGGGAGGGTGTGTGTGGGGTTATGTGTAAGTGGCCATTATGTACAATAATCAATTGGTGAAACAAAAGAGGAGTTGGATCACGTGCTTGCTTTTAATCTGTCTGCACGATCTGTGGAGATAATATTACATCTATATGTGTGTGTGTGTCTGCAGTGGCTGAGAAAACCACTGGAGCCGTCGGAAACATCGTCGCTGCCACCGGCCTGGTGAAGAAAGACGAGTTCCCAGCTGACATGAACGTATGTGCTGCACACACGGCTTTGTTTTCTGCATTCACCAGACAGAAGAGTGGGGCAGCGTGTTTACACAAATACAGACACAGAGTCCTTTAACTGTGAAATCTTATTAGGGATTTGGTGACTGACATGTTGCAAATTTGCTGTCCTGAAAAACACAGGCTGTGTTTTTTTCTTTTTTTTCAGTTTACCACCTGCAGCATATGTTAGTGTCAGGAAACTGTTTCATTAATTAGCTAGAACTTACTTAGATGTTGTAATTTTGCAGATGAACCAAGAGTGGTTTTATAGCTTTCCCGAACAATGATCTTCTGAAATAATCACATTTAATAGAAATGCAAACTGTGAATGTAGATTTCTGGGGTTCTGGAGATTCATCCCCCTCAAGTATTTAAAATATGCGCATTTATCCCACCAAAAAAAAGAAGCAGATTGAAAAAAGTGATATTATGTTGCTCAGATGCAGCAATGCCTCCAACTGGAGTGTCTGTTTTTTCTCCCAAAATATGAATTATGAGCTCATATAACCGCTGAATCTTTCATGGCAAATGTAATTGTCCTTGCCACACACACACACACACACACACACACACACACACACACAGACACACACACAGTGTTGTGATTTCCTCTGGTGTTGTGCACACAGGCAGGTTGATAACTGTGGAGAAGCCTGAAGGGAAAATGAGGAGGAGGTCTGACAGGCATTTTTTTTTCTCCAAAAGTCTCAAAACCAATAAGGTGTGAGCAAGCAGGTAATGTTTTCTTGAGTTTACTTTGAGAAGTGTTGCTTTTGTTTTCCCAGAATTCTTTAGAAGTTAAGAAAGTCTCTTAGTAGATTAGATCGATGTTTTAATCAGTTGTAGCCAAAATATGTTGGACTCGTGTTTTCGTGATATGTGCCTATCAGCTATGTTATTCCTAGAAATCAGTCGAAAACATAGATATGACAGATATGTGTCATTTTGTTTCAAATGTGCAGAAAGATTTGAATGTTGCTGAAAACACATAGCAGCTATTAAACTCCACATGTTAACAAATTCAATAAAATGTTATAATTTATCATTAGCATGAATGGATACCACATGCACATTTGAAGAGAGGACTTTCCCAAACAAAAGACAAAAGCAGGACAGAAGAATAAATATGTGTGTTGACTAAAGGAGGATCAATATTTGAAAGCAATACAGAGTGCCTGAGAGCATTACTGCGATATATTCCATCATACTTTGAACTATCACCTGGTGCCTGTAATTTGCTGGTTACCATCTCATACATAAAGGCACCTGCATCATAAATGAATGCAGAAAAGGCACAAATTGATGCATAAAAATGTATCAGAACGCGGAAATTAGGTGTTTAATGCTCAAAATGTGACACTGAATGTGCCATCTCAGTATCCAAACTGAACAGATATCAATACAGCTTCAGAAAGTTTCGAAAACCATTTACCTTTAACACTTCTAGTAGGAAAAAGGATCTTAATAGGGGTTTCTCTGCAATTTAAATATGCTTTTTCAAACACAGACTTTAAAGAGAACAGTTGAATCACAGCAGCAAAAGCAAGAATATCCCAACTTGAGCTACTCTGGTGTCAAGCTTCAAAAAAGCAGGAGCCTACATTTCCAATGATGCCAAATAATCTTTTTTTCTTCAAACTTTGCTTTGTAACACAGGTTTTCTGTAGAAAATCTAAGTCTCAAGCACAAGCTGAGGCAATCCCGAAGTCTTTGTCAGGGTTATTTTAGAAAAAAAGATTGAAATCCTCTTCCAGAAGATATTATATCATATTGCACAGGCTGAGTAGGACGTAAATGTCGTGTTAAAACTGCGCTCTGCATTAACGTAAAGAAATGATTACAAAAAATTACCCAGTACGTGCTTGTTAGAGACATATCAACTCCTTGTTATTCCAATTTGGGCATATTTGTGTTTGCATGTGTACCTGAGAACAAATAGAAAAGAAAAGCAAATCTCTGTTCCAAATCCAAGGCTCACTTACAGTTGGCAGCTCGCTCTAAGTTGTGTTGATTAAAGCCTGGACAGGATGGTGGCTGTAGCAGAGCCAGATTCAGACAGCACAGCTAAATCTGATGAATCTGCATGTCACCGCAAAAGAGAATTACTAGTCTGCGTTTTGTCTTTTTTATTCCTCTGCTGTCAGTACACACACTCAATATACTACATTTCTCTTGCTTAACAAATAGTTCTTTCACATTAAATGAAAATAAATTTAGGCCTTGTTTCGCACTCACTTTATTGGAGGAAGCTGGAGGTATTCTGAGGATGAACGCAGTCTGCAGAGCTGCATTCATTCTGTTATAAGGCTTCAGCTGTTCAGGTAAACATCTCTCAGAGGGAGTATCAGCTCTCTAAAACACACAACCTTTCCATTCATGTGTCCCTCGGTGACCTTAATGTCACCGCTGTCTGACATTGCAATGTGATGCTGAGGATGGCAGTAGCAGTGTGGGACAGATTTGGCTGCTCACAGCAACAGGGTAGAATCAACTTAACCCTTTAAGGTTCTGTTCAGCCATTTGGTAGAGCACATTTTGACTCACTATATCTTATTGAAAAATATGTTTTACTTAATTCCACCTGTTTCAGCCATCTCTGCCACTCAGTTGAGGTACATTATACTAAAAAAAAGTCCAGTAGATGTCACTGTATTTGAAATAGCATGCAGAGCAAGTTAGTCTGCTCACAGGAAGTTAGCACGAGCAAAATCACTCCTCACATGAGGCCTCTGTTTGCTGTGATTTTCAAAGGTAAAGTAATACTTTTGACATATTATTGTGCCTAAGGAGTTGCTGAACACAACTGTGTCATTTTAAATGTAAAAAAAAAGATTTAAAAGGGTCAAATCATTTTTCTCAACTGTTTGGTAGAGGTCAGTATTTTAAAAACCACTGGGTCTCTTTATAAAAAAAACATTGATTGTTGTTATTAGTGCCCCAAAAAGATAAGAAATATAAAGAAATAATTTTTTCATTGCCTTTTTCTTGGTGAGGATGTTAAAGGGTCAAAGCCAAGTTTTGAAATTTGACTGACACACATTTTCTGAACAGCCTGTTTTTCTCCTGTGTTCTTTACCTTTAATGACCGGGTGACGCTCTGTCAGCTCGCTGGCATTTGGTCTGTAACTGTCAGTGAAAGAGTGAGGTCCTCATCCAGTCCTGAGCCTTCATCCCTCAGAGTTGGACCCCCTCCACTGACTCACTAATCTAGTAAATCTGACAGCCTGCTCTAATAGGCTTCTCCAAGGCACTATCTCAGTGATGAAACTCCTCATTGCAACACCCTGACAACAGACTGCTAAACTGTTGACACTGTTATCAAATGTGCACAGCTATTCCTTGGTCCAGTTTTAGCTTTGTTGGGCTTTACATCTCCTCTAACCTGTGGATTTATTAGGGGAACCAATGTAAGAAAATAGCCAATATTTTCCACTATAAGATTTCACTTACACGCCCATTCGTACGGCAAATTATAGAACTCAGAAACTTAATTCAAAACATTGTTTCAGACACAGTCTGAACAAAAGTCTTTGCTTTTGTCTCAGCTGAATTCAAATGTGTGACCAATTGGACGCACAGTTTATCTTTCCCCTGTGCTGTAATCACATAAACAGTCTTTTTCGTGTTCACTTTTTCCCAGGCAATGATCCATCTGATTAGGTGTGTCTTCCCATTGTGCAGCCTCTAAGACCATGCTAATCGTGTTGGTGGGCTTACAGCAATAACAGTAGCTTGATGCAGCACACAGGATTATGGTCTGTTCTTCTCTGACCTAATTGACTTGATTAGTGCTGGGTTTAAAAATAAATGTGTGGTGACCCACTAGCTTTGTTGTCAGGGCTCGTAGCGGCAGGTGCAGCAGTGATGGAGAGCTGTCTGCTTAACAACGCCCTCAGAAGGAGACGCTTTATGATCACTTTTACTGTATTACAGTGTCAAGATATTAAGTTATTAGATTTTCAGGGTTAGTTCAGTTATTAAAGGATAAATCTGACATATTTACATATATATTTTTATTGACAAGATGAGATAAGTTAAAAAATTCTTGGATAATAACACGACCTGGCAATTCTTGGATAAATTACGAGTGTGGTTTTAGTTGCTTGTAGTACTTATACAGTTCAACGTGTGTCCAGGAGGAAGCTGGTGTCAAACTTGCAACCTTCTGATAAAAGGATAATCCCTCTAACAACTGAGCTGCAACCACGTCACAGACAAAGAGATAAATGCAAATACCAAAACCCACAATGCAAGTACTTCCTGTGTATCTGAAGCCTGGCAGAGCTTCGTCTTCTGTGCCATAGAGCTTCATTTTTGTCCAAGAAGCAGTAAAAACACATCAGTGATTTACTGCTGTAAACGCTCTCTAGACTATCAAATGTGTTTCAGTTCACAGCTGAAAACAGCACCAACAAACACCAGCTGTTTTAAGTAGTTATTGATCGATTTTTGAAAGTGGAACTCATTTTTAAGGAAGGAGAAAGAGCCAGCGAGCTTCGGGCACCGTGCCACAAACTGAGCAGGTGTGAGATATGCTGACAGATTAATGCGTTGTTGGTTTTGGACTTTTCCAGCCTCGGTTTGTGCCAGCCTTATCATTACAATCAAGTCACAGCATAGAGTCTATAGCATAGATTTTCTAACCAGTAACTTTGCTGCAATCGATGAACAAGACTAAGAATCTGCAGCTTTTTGCACACATTTTGAAGTAAATGCTACCAATAGTATATATATTGGCATTCTCACAGTCACAATACTAATACAACAATCAAATCACTTACTTTTTCTTTTTACTTTCAGTGCAACTGCCCTTACAAAGTACGTACTGTTTCATGCAGTATGCACACAATTAGGACATAATAGTTCATCATAACTTTACACCTTCTGTCACAGTCTGTGGTGCAAAATGTGCTGTCGTCTGTCTGTGCTCTCTCTGCATCCCAAGCCTGTTTATACTCGTGCAACACGACGTAGGATGCGTTCCAGTACCCATACTACCATGCATATTGCCCAGAAAAGCATGCTGGCTTTCAAACCGCAATGCCAGCATGCTTTTCTGGGCATTTTGACCCACAACACTCTGTGCAGTGGATGATACGTCACAGTTTAATGCAAGTATAAACAAACTTCATCAGTCAAGAGTGCACAGACAGATGACAGCTCGTTTCACACTGCAGACTGTAACAGATATATAAGCAAAACTGTCAAAACTTAAGGCATAATATTGTGATGAAATAGCATGTCAGAACTGTATACGTATTGCATGCAAACTGAAAAAAAGTGATATGGAATGCAGCTGCAATGTTCACCATGCTCGTCATCTTTGCTTAGCATGTTGGTCTATACAGTTTGGCACTAAGCACAAACGGCTGGTCAGAATGTTATTGATTTTTCAGGTATTTCATCACTAGCCAGAGTATTGCACAAACTGAAATGTTGACCCAATTCTGGCACTAAAGAAAGAATCAGGGAGTAACCAGAGCTCTGGCAAGGCATCGTGTGGGTGACAAAAAGGTCTGCACAAAATGTCATCACGGTCTGTCCTGGAAGTCAGCCAGTCAAAATGAAATAAATGATTTTATTTTTTGTGATTTGATATATTCAAGAATAATTATACCATGATATTTGAACACATTGTGCAAAAAGACCCCAAGCTTATTTCTGGGGATAGAAAAATCAGAATTTTAGAAACGGGTTAAAAAATTGCTGTGTATATGAGTAATTGCTTCTGTTTCTGTGAATCTTTCTTCACCTCTCTGTCTCACTCTCTTTGCAGCCTGAGGAGTATGGGCAGGAGGCCATGGAGGGCCAGGGAGAGGCGATGCTGGAGCCAGAAGGGGAGACATATGATGAGTCCCAGCAGGTAACCGGCCTCCACCACACAAAGCGCATACATGACTCTGAAGTGTCGCATCGCTCAGCGTTTAAGTGGAGCCAAATGATTTTATTATAGAGAGCTTTTTGTGTATTACATGAAAGCCTGTAAGAAAAACCTCTAAAGTGGTGGACTGCAGGCAGGGATGAGTCCATTCACTTACAGTAGATGGATGCTCGCAGTGTTCGCGAGCTCCGCATGGTTACACATTTTAGCTGTATTGCATTTCAATAGCGCTCCACACTTGCCCTCCATTTGTGTCCCACACAAACACTACGGCGCATGCTGAGGTAATTCTTCCTTTCTATGGAAATGAAAACAGAGGGCTTAACAAGCCAATTGCCTCAGAGTACAGTGAATATAGCACCACCTACCTACACTGAGTGCTGGGTGTGTGTCGGTGTGTGTGTGCACGGAGGAAGGATGTGAGTCTGACACAGATGGTTATTTTTGGATTTTGGCTGTCAGGGGCGAGACGAACTGCAGAACCGATGGCTTTGAAAACACATTTTAAATAGCTGTCATAGTATATAAAAATACCACACAGTGCACATAATACTGAAAGTATAGCTTCACTTGTATGTGTCTTAATTTAAAGCATGTTTTTAGCCACAAAAGCTGTGATATTCTCAATGAATATTCAAATAGTCTGAATCAGCTTCAGCTGGAAGAAGATTTAATTTGAGATATTGCATGATCTCTAATAGTGTTCGATTTATTCAGTGCATTTGCTTGGATTTTCTTTTAATTCCTGCTTACAGCTTCCATCTGTGGATTATTGCAATAATCAGTGAAAGGAATAAAACTGAGATTTTCCCAGAGATCCATATTTAAAGTGAATTTCTCAGTGGCAGTAGCCTATATCATCCTCGTCCTCCTCCACCTCTTTCCTCCATCTCTCTCCTCCTCCTCTACATCTCTCTCCCCTCCCCCATCCCTGCTACACCAGCGATGTGCAAGCTCTGTCTGAATGGGTGTGGTGATGACGCTTTCCGCCTCCGTGCATTGTGGGTAATGTCAGGGTCTCCCTGCATTGCTGTAAATATGGAGTCTGAGTGTTGCAGACTGAACTTCTCAGGGAGGAACAGGACGTGAAAACCCATTTCGTCCACTTTCACACTTGGTTTTGTGAATACTTTAGATGAGTTAAGGCTAGCAGAGGCCTGTGCTATTTTTTCACCACCCTGCGCATGGTGGAGGCAGAGTTGCAAGGATGTGGGGAATGTGCTCACGACTCGTCCTTGAAGCTGGTGCAGGCTTGTGCTGCCCTCTGCAGGCTGGAGAGACACACTGAAGCAGCAGAGGAGCCCAGCTGTGATGTAGTGACATCATTACCTTCAGCTGAGTGCTATCATGTCCCACCATAAGCTCTCTGTCATATATTCTTCTTAAACGGATTAAAGCTGAATTTAAAACGATTAACTTTTAATTACAGCCTTTCTGTTCAACTTAACCTGCACCTTCTCTGTGCCGCAACTTCGAGCTGCCTGCCTCTCAAAACCTGTTCTTGTTTTCCCAGGAGAGCCAGGACTACGAGCCAGAAGCGTAAAAGCATCAGTCCGAGACACCATCCAACCAGCAGCACAATACTATTTCTAATAATAAAAAGGACAAATGCTGAAAGTATTACAATTATATCCCCGTTGCAAAAAACAACAAAAAGACAAGCATTCCCACTGAAAAATGTTCTTCCTTCAAGACAAATCTTTTATTATTATATATTGTAAATGTCATGTTATTAATGTAATGTGTTGGGTGTAGGTATTTACTGAGATGTAGGATTTGTCCTCTCAGTCTCATTTCCTTGATTCCCTCCCAACGAAATGAGACGAGTCAGGGCTTGTGACTTTGTACTTGTGTGTATCTGTATTTAGAAATGTGCAATAGATGTTCATCATCTTCCAATGAGACATTGGGAGTGGAAAAAATAAATATGACCGGTTGCAAGCAGATATGAATACAATAATATCCTCTTAAGTGTCGACAATGCCTGTTTGTGGGTTTTTTCTTTTTGCATTTCTTTGGAAATTGATTTGAAAGTTTTTTGAAGTAAGAGTTTTTTACATTGTATCTTTATAGTTGCTTGTGAAATCATTCCAGTAAACTATCTGTTAGAAACGGACAGTATACATGTTTGTGTGTGCGTGTGTTTGTGTGTACTGAAGATTTTAACAAGTTAAAGTCAATATATTATGTCTTGGAATCATAATTGTCATATCAATATGTGCTTTAAATTGCAGGACTTGTCAATATAAAGGTTTATGTGTTAAGCCAGACATACAAATCCTCTGTAAATAAAAAGTAAAAAAATAAAACCATTTGTTAGTGTTGTTTGATAATGTCCAAGCTCACTTTTGTGACTACTTCCCTGTCTTTTTCTGCATGTTAGCCTAAACGAGAATCTATTATGCATCATCCTCGTGTGTTTATCTCTTTGCTCACTCCTGTCTGGCAGTTTGATTATGGGATGTGTAAAATCTGCTGAGCATGCTCTGGCTCTTGGCGGGAATTTGCCATATTTAGGATGCCAGTCGGATCAGGCCTCTTTGGGTGGGTTTTGTTTTGATTAATCCGGCTGGAACGTGCAGCCTCGGTGGTGTCGGGCTCAAACAGAGGGTATTAAACAGCCATTCCCGCCGCTGTCGGGTCAGACGGATGTGTTGAAGCTGCAGAGACAAAGACCGAAGCCATGGCATCGTTCAAGAAGTCCGTCGAGGGCCTGAAAGGCACCAGCCACGCAGCTGCTAAAGGCGTCACAGACACTGCAGGTACAGATATAAAGCTATAAGATGACACAGCCAATGTAGCACCTGGCAGTCAGAGAAAAACTTTTAGAAATGACTTATCTTTTTTTGGAAATAAGTTGTATTGCAATTGTACATAATCTTTTATGTGTAAAGGACTCTGAGATCTGATATGTTAAGGCATTCTGAAGAGTTTTGGCAGTGAGACAGAGTCTGAAAAAGCAAAGTTTTACCTGGAATAGTTATTTAGCTCAGTGAGGTCAGTCGCTGTGATGTGTCTTCAGTGCAGGCAGCTCAGGACGCTGTGCAGCAGGTGGCAGACTCCTCCAAAGAAACAGCCAACATAGGTAAAGTGCACTTACTTCTGTCTTTGAAGCATCACCATGTTATAATGCATACAGTGGACTAGAGCAGACAAAAATGATGAGTCAATTTCTCCCAAAATAAATGCTGAATGATCAATGAAGCCTAAGCTCTAGAAATATAAACATATACCAAACATGAAATCTCAAAACTCATCTTTTAAAGTTACAAAGGTGTGAAGCAGTGGAGTTTTGGAATTGCTACTGTAGAGAGAAAAATACCAGGTGTTTCCAGATATAAAATCTAAAAATAAGGTCCTGGAACTGGTACTGTACAAATATACTGGGATTTTATAGAGTTGAAATCTCTTCCTAGCCTCATCCTAGAAACTCTACTTTCATTTTTTCTACTAAATAAAATCATTACTACCAATTTTTGACATCCATTATTGATAAGATAAGATAAACCCTTATTAATCCCACAGTAGGGAAATTCTCAGTGCTACACAGCAACAAAGATGGTACAAACATTTTAGAAACGTAGCACAAAAATAAACCAAAATATATATAAGTACTAGTTACACAAATAACAATATTGCACCTATCAGTGGCATGAACAGTATCGACCAATAACATTTCTCCCGTCTACTGTTTGTCTTACATAACTGTGATACAAGACTATAGAAATAACTCAAAAATACTCAAATGTAGCTGGGTTCACAGTGGATTTTTGGACCAAATACACAGATTGTTATAGGAATAACAAGAAATTTGTATATAAAAAGCTCACATTTTACACTCATAAGACTGCATGTAAAGGTTTAGTCATTATCCAACTCTATGCAACTTTCTTCTGATAATTTGTTGTTTAACTCCCTGAAAATTTCTCTTCTGCTTCACTCTGACTTTTTGAAGCTGCTCAAGAAGCCAGCAGGCAGACTCAGGCAGTCATAGGAAAAGCTGCGGACAAGGCCACGGACACCATCAAGGAGTTCGGACAGAAAATGGAGACCAAATGATGCCTAAAGAATGAACAATTGTAGCTGAAACGCTTGAGCCAACTTGCTTTAAACAAGAAATAATCTTGGGATGGGAGTATGTTGGCATCAGAAAACCTGAAACAGAGATACATATACAGTATATTTCTCCACACAGCTAACATTCCAAAACAAATCTTTATAAATTGTCTTTCTTTTTTTTCAACTAATCTTTCAGTTGTGTTTCTTGCTTCATTATAGATTTCATTGCATGTGATTGTTATTATGGGAAATAAACAAATACCAACTTCTTTCTCAGGTTCATAAAATGCGATATGCTGCCACATACAGTTGAGATCACAGTGTTAGTAGATCTGGATGCGCTGTATCTGTGAAGCATTCTGTTTTTACACTGTGGAGAACTCTCATCAATGAATCACCACAGTCATTATTACCAACACAATGCCGACAAGATGGCCTTTGGCAGGCTGATAGCTTCTGACGAGAGTATGATCGGAGCCGTCTACCTTGGTCCCCGGCCGCACACCTCCACTCCATCACACTATGCGGTTGCTAGGCAACAGATCTCAGTAGCGGCCTGGGATTGGTGGAGGGCGCTGAATTAATGGTGAGAATACTTCTGTCAGTACACAATGTTCTAGCCAAGCTGCAGCCCACTGTGAAACCAAGACAGGGAAGATTCTTTTAAAAAATGAAAGAAATACAAACATCCTCTGTCCCACATAATTACTCGAGCAGAGCAGATTTAAAGAAGCTCTGGAGAAATGCTTGTGACAAAGCAGAGAGGTTGGAGAGAGGAATGAGAGACTCTGTGTTTTACAAGTGTTTGTTTGTGTGGGAGGCACAGCTCTGCTTCCTCCAGGCTCCTTCAGCTGAAATTCCCCGTTGTCTTTTATGTACAGTTGCAGCACAACGCTCACTGTTACTAATATTTGTTATATTTCCTCCCCAAGACCTGAATTTGCATAAATTTTTGGGTCTTGTAATGGTTGTGTGATCATCATCATCTCTCATGAAACAAAGCAGGACTTCATTGCAGTTTTTTGGGGGGTTTTTTTGTAAATCAAAACAGCTCACTTTTTTTTTTTTTACTATGATTGCTCGTTGATTTCATTAAACTAAGAGGGGTCCCATAAATGTGGCCTTCACAGACAGACACATTGCTGTCTCATTTCAAAGCAGTCATCCATTATTAAGAAGAGAAATTCCCCTTCTGCATACTTCACCCTACCTGCAGAAGCCCTCACAGTGGTTATCTGTAGTGACGTAGAAGCTTTTATCACAAATTGCTACAAAAATATCTCCTGCAAAGCCAGTTCGCAGGTTTTATCTTTCTGCACACAGTTCCCATTGTGTTGCTATGAGAACCTGAAGCTAATTACTATGATTTACTGATGATTAGAGAGCTGAGCAGAGATTTTGTCATTACATTACCACTCACTGCCAGAACCCGACCGTGGTTTCCAGGGAAACTGGAAATGTGAAGCTTTTCAATAGACACAGCCACAGCCTAAAGAGCGAGGATTGCCTAAGATAGATTCTTCTAGAGACAAACCTGTAGCCACTGCAATCAGTATCAATCAACAGGGGAGATGTACGGACAGATGCTGGTCTCAGTAAATGGTGAGATTTCTGATGTTTGACCCAAAACTGAAGGAGAGTTGTGGAGAAGCTTCAGTCTGACTTAGACTGCTGAGGTATGTCTTTCACTCACGATTTTCTACTATTTGTTTCTCTTTACAGTTAAAATTTGACAAGTATTCTGGATTCCTGTGCATGCTTTTGTTGTTATGTGATTATGGACTAAAACTGAATTCAAACGCGAGCTATGATGGTGAATCTTTAGAGAAGAAAGGTTATGAAACAGCAAAATACTTTAACAGAAAAAATGCTATCTTAAATGGAGTATGATGAAGTGTTCAGTTAAAGTAAATATTTTAGTGTCCTATGATTCGAAGCATGCAAACAGTTTCCATCAAGTAGTAGCAATGATGCAGCTTGGTTACATGTGAGTGCTTAGATGCTTGACATCGATTTCATATGACAGAATATTTTTAGAGCAAAAACAAGCTGTTGTTTTATCCTCCTCTCATGCTCGGGCTTCTTGCTGGTTACAAACTGCACAAACCATGTGTCTGTGCTCTGCCTCGCAGGTAATTCTGCCACTTTAATGCAGAGACAGAATGGGGAGTCTTAAAGATGAGATGAGGGGTCTCAGGGAGGACCACCAGCCTTGTGAGAAGATGGATGATGGAGGTTCAGAAAGCAGCACTGCACCTGAAGGAATGCAGCTAAGCACAAGTCAAGAGTCAACAACTCAAGAGGACTGTCAGCCAAAACTACACGTGAATGCCGGTTCTGTTAAGGAGAAAGATAAAGACCTAATATCCAAAGATCCAGCACTCTCAGGAGGGGATTGTGACTACACTGACCAATCAGACTCTGAACAGGTTAAAGACTCTACACAGACTGATGACATGCCTCAGATACACCAGCCAGAAGCTGATACAACAGCAACACATGCTGAAACGACAATCTCTATTAAGCTGCTGAGTGATGGAGATGGAGAAATTCAAGAGGAAAAGAATGAGGATGAAACCATAAATCATGACAGAGAGAAAGATGCAGACATTGAGAATGTCTTGGTTCCTGTGCCATCGACTCCAGATCCCATCGACCCACGTTCCCCAGCCCCTTTTGGACAGCACCACATGCGCACACAGGTGAGCCTGGAGGTGGTCCAGTGCCGCTCAGCAGCCACCAGCCCCATGACCCCTCCAGAGGGCGGCCATTCCTTCTTCTTCCCAAATTCTTTTGGGAAATCTGGATCCGTGGGTAGTGACACTAAAGATGCCGAGCTACAGGTGGGTCGGCAAGTGGAGTTCTGCTCTGTTGCCACGTCCCCCATGACCCCGAAGACGCCATCGACCACGGCTTTCCCAGAGCTCATCGGAAGAGAGACGGAGAAAGTGAGAAAGAGTGAGGAGCAGAAGGACAGCTGCCAACAAGAGAGTTTCCCTGCAACCAAAAGTCCAGCAGAAGCTGAGTCAGAAATAAATGGAGTTTCGAAATTTACCACATCAAAGGAGCTGAGTGAAGGCGTCAGCTCAAATGTGTCTCCAGAGACCACCACCAAGTGCCTGGCTGCTGGGTTAATAGATTCACAAGCAACTCTGGAGGACAGGAATCAGCCCTGTAAGCAGCAGAGGATGGGAAGTATGGATCAAGACATTACAATCTTAGTGACCCACTACGGCAACAATGGGGAGGAAGATGAAAATAAGGTTGAGTCGAATTTTTGTTCTATTGAACCTGAGATGGTCAAAATAGATGAATATGATGAAGCCGGAGAAAACGGCAGTGATGTAAAGAGGGAGGATGGAAAGGAAACGATCTCGGCAGAAACTAATCATGAACAGGACACTTCAAACACAAACCATCCAGAAAACCAGGCTGACGAACCAAAAACATGCGTGGAACATGAAACATCACAGGTTAAAGAAAAGAACGATGCAAGTGAAGAGTCGAGAGATGTTTCTGTGACAAAACCTCTCGTCCCCGAATCACCAGCTCCATTTGGCTGCCACAATATTCGCACTCAGGTGAGCCTGGAGGTGGTGCAGTGTCAGTCTGCAGCTACCAGCCCCATGACCCCTCCTGAGGGGGACCAAGCCTTCTGCTTCCCCAGCTCCTTCGGTAAATGTGCGACGGTGGGCACAGAGACCAAAGATGCTGAGCTGCAGGTGGGCCAACAAGTGGAGTTTCGCTCTGTTGCAACGGCGCCCATGACACCGAGAACCCCCATCGCCACGACTTTTCCAGAAGTCAGGAAAGAGAGCAGTATAGAGGAGAAGATACTGGAGGAGGAGGAGGATGCAAAGGAGCAGGTGGTGGAGGACAAAGAGGAGGAGAAAGTCACTGAGGAGGAAAAGGAGGAAGCAGCCGAACGGGACAAAAAGGAGACAATAAACTGTAAGGAGAAAGGTGAGGAGAAATGCGAGGAGCCGGTGCAGGAGGTGAGCTGGGATGAGAAAGGGATGACGTGGGAGGTGTACGGAGCTGTGGTGGAGGTGGCTGTGCTGGGCTCGGCCATTCAGAAGCACCTTGAGAAACAGGTGAAAAAGCAAAAGAGGCAGTCCACCCTGCCTCCTCCTCCTCCGCTCAACCCCTCGGCCATGCCCCTCGAGTCGGCCCAGGGTGGGGGTTCCGGTTCGGGTTCAGGTTCGGGGAAGGGCCGGGCCGGGAAGAGAGGGGGGCAGGACGGGAAAGTGAGCCGACGCAGAAGAAACCCCTTCCGCCTGCTGATGGAGAACATGCAGCAGCCACACTGTTGCTCCAGAGCTCACACCACCGAGTGACAGGAGAGATCCACAGCGGGTTGGAGGACAAATTCTGTGCTGGAAAATCACATGGCATCTGAAATATGCGGCTGTGATTCAGTGAATCCAGTGGTTCACTTCAACGTGATATTGTCCTGACAGTGTGAGAGACAAATCACAAGACAAACAAGCACAAAAGCATTTCCTAGACAATTTGTACCATGAAGCATTAATCGCTGAGCCATACAATAGTATTTTCATTGGGTTTCTTTTCTTGATCTTTCTTTTTCACTTATTTCCTGTGACGTCTCTCTACACAGACTGACAGAACAATGGACTCCATGTTTAGGAAAATGAGAATGATACGTCAGTGTTAGCTCAGCTCTTCTCCTTTAATGTTTTTCACTCAGACCATTCAGTTGTCCAGTGAGTCATTTTAGCGGTTGGTAGATGCTTTTTTTAATACACCTCGGATAAAATGAAGCCATGGCAACCAGTGTTCCTTCTCCTGGCTGCTGACAAGCTTAACGAAGCTTTGAAAGAGTGTGACGATAGTAGAGTGACAATGTTTGAGAGTGATTTTTGACCTTGTGGTCTGTCAGTAGAATGTGGAGGTAATTCTAATCTAAATGTTACCTTGATCTGTGTGTAAGAGGAGTCTCTACCATTAATGCAGGCTTTTGTATGTTCTGCTTTTAAATTTGTTAGTGTTTTGACTTGTTCGTAACGTGAAAAATATAAACACTGTACCGATGACGCGCACAATCATCTTTTGAGAAAAGTAACTACGCCTGATAGCAGGATATTTTTAGTCCTTACCACTTTGTGTATTTTAATGCCATGATTAGTGATTCAGTTGTACAACTTTGTGATGCAAATTTATTTAAATGTGCTTTAATTCTGAGGTTGTTCGCAGTGTCAGTGATGTTGGTGTTCATACATTAACCTCATAAAAGTGGGATCAAATCCACATTTGAAGGAAATTGTTTTATTCACAGATTGCACTTGTGACAAATTCATTTGTCAGTTAACAGTAAAATAATCATTTTAATCTGCTGCTTGTAGGAAGTCACAAAGTCACTTTGCATGAGGTTTTACTGCTGCAACAAGTGTGTCAAACTCCAAGCAAATACTGACAAATCAGACATGCATAAGACTTTGGCTGACAGGCAGTCATAAATAAGAATCTCATTCATATACTGACATTATGCAATATTCGTGTCTTTTTCTCTTAATTTCTAGCAGCATCCTCTGCAACAAAAATTACCTTTGTATGTCAAAATAACTTATAATACAGTTTATTTCAAAGCAAACCAAACACTCTTTAAACCACTGCTTAATATATTAACAAAAATAAAGTGATTCACATGTGCAACAAACGGTCTCGCTGCTTCTGTTCAGTTTTCTTTATTGTCCTAATTGAATCCGTCTCTATACGAAGGAAGGGTTTGACAATTTGAAAGATAGATTTCATTTTCCTTGCCAAGCATTAGATGACTGGCATACCTGGATGTTAAAGATGAGGCCACAGTGAGCTGGCACATAACTCAGTTTAGTTTAAAAATTGGAAGCGGGGAAAAAAAGCGCTATTCAGGCACTGTTATGCTTTTGTATTGATTAAAAAAGCAACACCAGAACTATTCTTTTAACTGAAACAGAAATAAAACAGATATTGATTGAACAACCAAACTATATTCCATGTCATTTTGTGGAATAATCCCTCTCATTTAGTTTTTTCTTCAAACTTTTAGATAAAATAATTCATCACTTTAGGAGCCATGAATCTTGTGCATCATGCAGAGCTGAATATCTATAACACATTACTGTTGGTCACAACAGAAGGCTTCTTGAAGACAAGGCCTTCATCCAACGCTGCAAATATGTTTGATTTGGTTGGCCCAGTTACTGGTCTGTGCCTCTCCTTTCATTATTTACATCACAGGTCTGTAGTGTTGAATGCATGGTTTGTATAGCCCATATTAGGTGTGTTGGAGTCTTTCTTTGGGTTTCGCTGGGCCAGCGCTGCACCCAGAGGCTCAATGTACTCAGGTGGCCCATTATCCTCTTCCTCCTCTTCGATTATATGCTGAAGTGAAGCAGACAAGTTCTGACATGAGATCAAATTCTAATTTCCATTAGTACAATTGATGATGGATTTCAAAATGTGAACTCACCATGTTAGATTTTTTGTCCATTTCAGGAAATGTCATGTCATTGCTGTAATCCAGGGAGTTGAGGCTTGGTGGAAAATGGGGAGAAAAAAAGAGACAAAAGTCATCTCCATGTGCCAAGACAATTATTTCAGAAAGATATTTTTTCTCAGCTTAGGTTTTCAATTGGAACAAAGGTCACACAGCACGACTGGGAGTGGAAAGTCAGTCATAGAGTGGAGTTTGAACTTGTGAATCAGCGTGATCCACCTTGTCAGTAGATATGAGGACAGTCACAGAGAAGTTTTGTTCACCTGACTTTGTCCACGTCTGAGCTCTCATGATCTAAGTCCAGGACCAAGGTTGAGTCGATGTTGAGGTTGAGCACAGGATTAGCGCTGAAACACATTGAAAGAGAAAAGTAAGTCCAAGTAATGAGGTACATGTTATACTCATTTATCATTCATTCATTTACAGTGTTCGTGCTCTTGTTTTCTCACCCCTCCATGGTGTACTTGTTGGTTCCAGGGACCACAGCACCACCTTTCTGGTTGTCAGAAGTCACCATGGATGCAGAGTTCATGGCTTTAGCTGCCTTCAGCTTCGTCCTGTACCTGCAGCGTGAAATTAATTGGTTAGTGAACGGACTAATTAACTCTTCACTCTCTAGCTTTAATCCAAATTTCCTTTTCCTTACTTTCTGCGAGTGCATAGCAGTGAAGTGGCGAGGACAGTCAACACAATGACGAGACCTCCCACCACCCCCAGCAGGATGTATCTCCAAGGGTCTACCTCTGGCTCAATTATATTAGACCCCCCCTGAAGCAGAAGAAAGAAATCTCATTTAAGTATATTGTTGTATCTAGATGTTTAGGATTTCATTACACTTAGTAATCAAATAAAAAGTGACAAAAAGCCGCTTTAGGTTGACACGTGAAAATGGTGGCAATATGCCATGAAACACATGAGTTGCTGTAACAGCATAATTCTAATACATTTTACAAGTATCGTCAATTACACTAAAATATAAGTAATAGACAAAAATACAAACTATAACAATTCCAATAATAATAATGTCATCTTGCTTATGTGCATAAATTCTCTCAAAGAAAAAGCTAACTAAACTTTTCCTATTTAAGTAACACAAAAAAAGATAAAAACAAGTCCAGTTTCACTTTTTATATTTTGTGATTTTTTTTGATGTTTTTATATATTACACAACTGCTGATACTCACAATGTTATTGAGGCCAAGTGAAGCCAGTGCAGCAGAATGTTTAGGATCAGAGAGCATAACTTCCACTTCATCAGATGTAAGAGCTGTCCCATTGGTGTAGACAAAATATGCAATCACAGTGGTTCTGCCTGCAGCCCTGAGAGGGGAATACAAATACTCAAAATAATGCACCTAAATCATCAGTTTTCACAATTAAACATGTAAAATAAAACCATCTTGTCTGGCTGCAATAATCATTTACTTTTAAAATCTCAACAACATCGTGTAATTTGCAGGTGCACTGGCACCACCTAGTGAGCACAATGTATAAAAACCTGAGGATTTATTAGGAGGTTTCTGTTCACAGCAGCCAGTGATTTATGATCTATATTCACACACTGGCAATATATTTTGATGTACGGTGATTTAAAGGTAGAGGTGATGTGAAAAGGAACTTGCCTGGATGTTTCATCAGTGGTTTCCCGTACTGTAACAATTTCAACAGCTGTCAGGGTGGCAGCACTGAGCGATCTGAAAAGAAGTAGATGTGAGCGTTAACTAAATGAAAACTAGAAAATGCTTAGTAACCAATTACAAACGTTACTTAAACATACTAATGCAAAGAGAAATGCACCTGATGATTTCAGCGCGCTTTTCTTCAACTTCTGAGACAGGAATTCCAAATTCAAGTTCAACTTTGTAGGATTCGTCAATCGTGAAAATCTGAAACATAAGAAAGAACAGAAGTATTAACATGGAGTGCAGTTTTTATCGCCTGTCTGGTGTCTCCAACACACACAGGAAAGTGTTGTACAGTGGATCATGAAGGTAAATTCAGGGTCATTTCAGTCACTCACCTCCAGGACGATGGCAGACCAGAGGCCCCCAGTATCAGTTGCTTTTACTGTGACCAAATACTTCCCTTTCAGTGTCATATCAAGGGCTTCGGTAGGTCTGTGGAAAGAAAAAGAAATTATGAGTACAGCAATAGACAAATTATGTCATAGAGCCCCTGAGCTCAGCATCAGCTACAGTTTGGTTGAAATACCTCAACTGAAAGAGACGCAAATAGTAACAACAACAATAATAACTTCATTTGTATAGCTATTTTTTAAAAATCACGGTGTTTAGATTATATGAAATGTAGAGTTAGACAAATATTCAAAGTAATAAATAAAATTCCAAACATGCAATATAAACAAAATAAAATAGTCATGTCTGGTCAACATTTTGTTCTATTCTGAGAGTAAGTCTAAATATTATGGTTAAGATCCTATAGTGTTATTTATGGTGTGATTCTACCAGAGCAATTTAAATATTAGAGAGTAAAATCTCACAAAAATATATAAAATACCACTTTTCCTGCCAATAATGCATTTTAAGGCTGAGACCCCACAATGTTAATTATGGAGAATAATGTAACTAATGTCACAGTATAGATAAGACAGCATTATAAATACATTATTACAAATTGCAAAACTAATATAACAATTATTGCTTGATCTCACCGCAGCATTAATGATTATTATTACTCTGACTAATTTAGAATTTAGACATTTTGACACTACAAAAATATAAAACAAAGATTTGATGGATTCGCTTTGAGCCAGCTTTGTTTTTGTTTTGTATTTTTATATATTATTATGTGTTTTTAATGCTTAGTTTTAATATACAGAAGTTTTACTGAGAGTGTGTTGCTTCTCATTCTAGTCATTTTGAGTGTCTTTGTGGTTGTTTTAAATCTCTTTGCAGTTCCTCAACTGGCTTCAAGCAGAAGCCTGGGAGTTCAACGGTAAACTGCAAAGCTCATGAGGAAAAAAAAACAAATACGTGTTTAGGACAAAATGAGATATGAGATTACATTGTACTCACTGAATTATCCCAACATAAATGCCATTTTGCTGTGTGGTGAGGACATCAAACAGTGTCTTCATGGTAGTTGTGACATTGTTTGTGTCTTCAAATCTGACTGCTGCTACTTCAAACGTAATCTCCCTGTTTTCTCCAGAGTCCCGATCAGTAGCCTGAAAGCAGAATGAGATATGAGTCAGAATGATGTCACATATTGCGTTAACTTGCTAAATTTATGTCAGGTATTTATTTTTCATTCATACTCACAGTGACTTGTCCAACTGGAGTTCCTTTATTTGCACTTTCTGACACCACAACTAAAGTACAAAAGAGTAAAAATGAACTCACTGAGTGTCACACCAACTTTGATTCACTGACACAGTCATAAAAATGGCTAAATTCTTATCAAATTTTTACACTTAAAAGTTTTATTGATTTAAATGGCTCCTCAGCTGGCTTCTTCTTAAATGGCTTCTTCAACTGAGTAGATTTTTGCAGAGTAAGACAATCTCCCAATAGGCAAGCATTTCTAAGATGGATGGAAAATGTCGATTTTAAATGCAATGTTCATTTTGTTTAGTTTTTATGTACAATTGACATGTTTCTCCTGTAATTTGCTGTATAATTTAATAAATGACAACCAGTGATGCTTCTAGAAATACTAACAATAACAATAATGCATTAATTTAGTTTTTTCATTTATATTTTAAGTTTTGTTCCTCCTATCGACGTTATAAAATTTTAGATACTCGAGCAACAGTATAACAATAATAATATTACTTTCTCAAACTTGTTTCAAAACTAAAAGTAAGTTAATATAATCAAAACAGCTACTGAATTCGAAGGAGCAGGTCCATCTCTGGGAAAACAGAGCAAACTCTTCATACAGCTAAAAGCTGCAGGAAAAAAATGCATGTACACAGACAAATTGTATTTACTGAAGAAAACATTCAAATAAAATAAGAAAAAGTCTTTGGTGATGTGCAAATGGTTAAAAATGACTTAGCATAATTTATTTTCAGAAATACACTTACAAAATACAGCATCAGTGGGAATGAACACTGGAGCGTTGTCGTTGATGTCTTGAATGTTTATCACAACTTTCCCTGAAATGAGCCAAAAAAAAAAAAGAGTTTTAAAGAATGTATATGAGAAGTGTGTTTGTACACATGCACTCAGTCATTTTTAATGCTTTTACAGCTTTTACTCGGTGCAAACAACCCAGCGCTGACCTGTTGTTTGGCTGTTGTTCTCGCCCTTCTCTGTGTACTCGTCCACCACCTGAGCCTCCACCTCCGCCTGGTCACATTCCTCGTAATCCACTGTGTACTCCGGGTTGACTCTAATTTCTCCCGTTGGATCGAGGATGAACCAGTTGCAGGGTGTCAAAGAGCCGCTACATCTGCATTTGACGGACACCAGCTCGTAGATCAGGGAATGGTTGCCGTCCTTGTCGAGCGCCTTAAATTTCCCCACAGCGTCGGTGATGGTGGTGTTCTCCTTCACTGCCACGGGCGACACTGGCGTGAACTCGGGCCTCTCGTCATTTACGTCCAGCACATCCACTTCCACCAACACTACAGCTGTCTCCTGCTCCAGGTCTGCTGCCTCCACCCACATTTCGAAATGTGTGCGAGCGCTCTCATAGTCCAACTCGCTATCTGGGTCCACCGTGATGTCTCCCCTGTATCCCGTTGGTTCTGCAAAGGTTCGGATGATGAAGCTGCCAAAGCTTCCATTTAAGATGCTGAAAGAAATGCGGTTGAAGTCCAGCGTTTGGTCCAAATCAAAAGCACTGACGGAACCCACAAATGCACCTAATTGAATGAAAGAGGTCAATTAAAACCCTGACACAGAGATATGAACAGTGAGAAGCTTGGTAAAGTGAAATACTTGCCTTTTTCTCCTTCTTTAACAGTGAATTTGTAAGACATTTCATTAAATTCTGGTTTGTTGTCATTGACATCCTGGGATGTATCAAAAGGAAACATTAGCAGTTATCTTTCTCACCACTGGTTGCAACATGATACAACTAATTTGCCAAAACCTACTTCGACACTGATGATGACAGTGGTGGAGGAGGACCGTGGGGGGTCACCCTTGTCAGTGGCCGTTACAATGAGCTCAATCCTCCCATTCAGCTTTGGATCCAAGGCCTCCCGATCCAGAACACCAGTGTTTGTTAACACACCAGTTTTAGGATCTATTTTAAACAAATCACTGTACATGCTCGGCTTGATCGCAAACACAATTTGGCTGTTTACTGTATCAGGGTCATCTCCATCAGTAGCCTGTCGAAAGGAGAAACATGAATTAAGCGGTAAAAAGCAGTCTTTTTTCACTTGATACTGCAAATAAGTATGTGGACATCTGAAAACTACATCTATATGTGATGGTCAAACATTCAGTTCCAAAAGTACAGGCAGTAATATGCAGCTACTACAGCCTGACTGTTCATATTAAAAGAGGATATTGCAGTTGGCAAGTTGTTGCCAGAATTTCGGAAACATTAGCTTCCTAAATACCACCGCAGTCCTAAAAATTGTAAATTCCTTCACTAGCCTAAAAGTACAAAAGCATGTGGACAATTTCGTTCACATCCTTCTGAAACTTGTTTGTACCTTTTAACTGATTAAAAGTAGAAGCCATCAGTGCCTGTAAAATGGATCTTTTAACCCTTGTGTCGTCCTGCAGGTCAAAATTGACCTGTTTTAAAGTTTGAAAATGTGGAGAAAAAAATATATATTTTCACAGCGAAACTTCTGATGTCCACTTTTTCAACATTTTTGGGAAATCTTTGAACATTTTTTGGTGGGAAACAAAGAAATGTTAAAAATGTTTCTTAAGAACATTCACAGAAAAAAAATCAACCAAAATCCAGCGAATTTCGCTGGATTTTGGTTGATTTTTTTGTGAATGTTCTTAAAGAAAATATTAGAAGTTTTACTGATACATATGGAATCACTTTAGATATTTTTAGGATGTTTTGGAAGATTTTTACTCATTTTTTGAAAATATTCACAAGAATTTTCTTGCCAAATTTGGGGATTTTTTTAAAAATAATATTTTTAAGGAAAACTTTAAAGGAATTATTGGAATTTTCTTCCATAGGTTTAGCAAATTTTCAGAAATTTGGGGAATTTTTTTGCTGATTTTTTGGATTTTTTTCAGACAAGGAAACAATATTTTTTGGTGCCTGTAAAAGAGGACAACAGGAGGGTTAAACACAATTTGCACAAACTTCACTGAATCACAATGGATTATATTGAAATACTTACTCTTCTCTCACACTTACCTGTATCGTAACTTGAAGGTTTCCACCCTCCTCAACAAACTCCAGGTAGGATTCTCTGTTGATGACCGGATCCTGATCATTGATGTCTGTCACAGTGATCTCCAGCACTGTGCTACCAGGCTTGTTGTCTGAGTCTCTGGCCTCCAGAGTCGCTGAATACAGAGATCTGGTTTCGCGATCCAACCGAGTTGCGTCTACCACGTAGACCTCTCCAGTCGTCTGGTTCACGTCAAAAAACGGCAGTCTGAAACACAGGTGCACAAGTTTAGTTCAGTGCTGACATGCACAAAAGGCAGACAAGACCTGCATTCAGACTACTGTTGTCTAGCATAGGTGTACACATACATGCTGTCTGGAAGAAGTCTGTAGGTAATGCGTCCTTTATCCATTGTGTCAGGGTCATTTGCCTGGGGAAAAAAAATAAAGCATATTCTCCTGAGTACCTTGCAAGACTGTCCTTACATGTGAGCTCAATCTGTCTGGATCCAGAATGTTAAGGACTTACAGTAATTATAGTCACTTTTGTCCCATTGGGAGAGTGCTCAGGAACCGTAAGCTTATATGTGTCTTGTGGGAACGTGGGACTGTTGTCGTTGGTGTCTCTTATGTTAATAGTAACAGTGGCAACGGAGCGGAAGCTGGTCTCATCTCGATCGATAGCAATCACCTGCAGCATGACACAAGCAAGGGAAGTACATCAGAACGGAAAGGGGCTTTACAAATCTCAAATACGATTACAAAAAATGAATGCTGTCTCTAATGCTAGCTTTTTTTCCTTACCTGTAGAACCATTTGCTGTGTTTGTTCAAAATCCAGTTGCTGGGGCTGCCTGACGAGGAGCTGAACTGTGCTTTCTGACATGGTAAAAGGAGGGTCCACAGAGAACACATCCTTATATTCTCCTTCCAGGATTAGTTCAGTGTTGGAGAACTGTAAAATCCCAGCTTCTCACTTAATATACATGCATTACAGAAAAGCATCATCTTTTAGTTGATGAATGTCATTTTCTTTCTTACCCTATCCAGATCTCTGACCATCATGCTGAGGGGAATGAACCCCAGCGAGTGCTCATCGACCTCTCCAATGAACTGATCTGCGGTCTCACAGGAGAGCTCATCTGCAAGGTCTGTGCACTTGTAAAACAAAGGTGCGTTGTCATTGATGTCGACGATGCTGATCACTACTTTTGCTGTGGCGCTGGCATAGATCCCGTTGATGTTCGGTTTAGACTCCGTGGCCTGAAATAAATCAGAGTAGATTCATTTTACTGTCTCAACACTTTTCAGAAAGAAATATTCTCAATAACTGTAAACTTTTTGTCAGATGCAAAGTTGTCTCAAATTTTGAGCGCATCTGTGTAACATATACTATACTATACTGTATTACAACCAACATTGTTCGATTCTCTTATTGCCTACACAACGCAGCAGACTTTTGAGATATTTCCTTCTCCCTTCGTCGTAGTCGTTTTCCCTTCATGTTTTCAGTGAAAATGAGAGAAGAAAAATCAACACACCATTGTGTAAAATTACTCCTGATTTCTCCTTTCTGGTTGCACACTCCCTATCCTCCACTCATAAAGATGTTACCCCTACACTGAAACCTCACTTCCTGGGTTCCACTATGACATCTTCTGCTCACTGTCCAATGACCCTTCTACACACACCCTTCTGTTTCTTGAATGTGTTCTTAAAGGCAACTTAAAAATGCCCTTAAAATACTACTACTTCTACTGTTCACCCTCTTTTTGATTCCAGTCACAGCTGCTGACAGATTGATCTGGGCTCTGTTTCATAAACTCAACGAGTTCAAAGAACATCAATAAAGGCTACATTTTGGGCCTTTTTATTGCTCAGGATTTAATAAGATGTTCTGCTTCCCAGAACATTTTTATCATGTTACATCTCGTTTATTTGAACTATAAAAACAAATTGTGTGTTGTGAAGTTGCCAGACAACCAGAGCCTTGAACAGGGGCAGGCTAACTGTTTCTCCCTGCTCCCAGTCTTTATGCTAAGCTAAGTTTTATGCTAAGCTGCTAGATCCTGCTTCTTATTTAATGCTCAGACACTTGAGTGTGGTGTTCTTATTTCAGATACAAGATTATACACATACACAAGTCTAACCTCGGAAAAGCTAACCTGGTTCTGGTTAAACAAATAGCTGTATAAAATTAACAAAGTCTGCCAACCAGAATCTCAAAAGCTCATTAACATAGGAATTTTTTATTTCATCTATACAAAACCAAAATGGAAGAACAATATATGCTGTTTCCCTGTGTTTCCAAACTGCTAAGCAAGGCTAACTGGCTGTACTAGCTTCATGTTTACCACACAGAGATGAATGTGGTACCTTGATCTAATTCATAGTAAGAAAGCAAAAAATTCCCAAAATGTTAAATTATTGCTTTGAAGATTCTGCTATTACAGACAACATGCAAAAGGAGTATTCTAAGATTCAAGATTATACAAATACTAAGTCAAGAACAATTACACAGCGAGAAGGAAACTGATGTTAAAATATACTGTACCTTTACAGTCAGAGTCACAGTATCACCAATAACTTCTCTGTCGATAGTTGACAGGACAGATATGATGCCATCATTACTTGAGATTTCAAACAGGTCATCTACTGTAGCATCTGTCAAAAATGTGCAAAATAAAGTAAGATTTGAATCAACTTGCTCACAGAAAACAACAAATTGCTGTTCTGACATCAGTTCCTGCAGCGCACCTTCAATGCTATAGATTATAACATCATTGATTCCGGTGTCCATGTCTATGGCAGTCACCTGTACCACAGCTGTGCCCTGCCAAAGAAAAAAAATACTGAAACCAACAGCATCTAAATGTCTTCTCACATTCACTTACACAAAATGGCAAACTGAAGCAGGGTCACTGCACGGAGATTTGCAATATATCACAGGTAAGTTGTCACATTAAATGACTATATTTCTTATTTACTGAACGGCTGCATACACTGGGTCACATATTGTACTAACCGTAGGACCTTCATTTCCCTATCACAGACCTTTTGTAAACATCAGTCAAGTTTAGTGGCACAGGAAAGAAAATCCATCAGCACTCACCACAGCCGCATTCTCCTCAACTGACCCTGTGTAGGGAAGGCCGAGGAACTGTGGGTCAAGGTCTGCAACATCCAGAACCGTAATGAAGACAAATGCAGTGCTTGATTGGAAATTTTTTTCAGCAAAATGACAGCGGCCTCCACCATCCTATAACAAAATACACAACATCACTTAGGATTTTATTGTCATAATATTAATCATGGACTGCTAGTGATTGATCATTACTGAATATTAAAAATATATTACACAATAACAGATTATATTAATGAATGGGACTTTTAAATTCAAATTAAATGACTTGTAAAGAGACAGTCGGTAAAATGCAATAAACTGATAAATCCTATCTACTGCGGTGACCAGTCAAAAAACACCAAAAAACAACACATGTACAAAGGGGGACACAAATGGAGAAAACAAAACACTTCATGACAATAAAAAAAACAAACATTCACAATTATCAATATCTAAATTCAAAGTAGATTTGGAAATGACCTGCACTATGCTTGCTATAAAATGAATTAAATGAATCAATTATTTGTCTTAGATTCACAAAGGAGCAGAGCCCCTAATTTTGCACAATTCATATTTTTCAAAATATGGTAAAACAATAGATGTATATCAGCAGTGAAATTAGTAGTATTAGGAAGATGATTTAATAATGAATGTAAGTTTATTAAAGACAACTGCACCATAAAAAGAAATTGTTACGGGGGGAAGCAGGAGAACCCAAGTGCAGGCACACAGAAAACTGGCAGACAGGTGAATTTACAGAAAAGGATTTATTCAACCAAATAACTAACCTAATACAGAAAAGGGAAAAACAAACCAGGAGATAAATTAAGCCGAATCTAACACTAAAAGAAACAATACTACTAAATCTACAAAAACCACAAAACCAAACAGGAATAAACTGAACCAAACAACACAGCAATGTACTTACAAAAAACCAGGGGAAAACAGAACTAAGGGCTAGGCAGGCTCGGGGAATCAGAAGCTAGTGGGGAAACAAAACTGGTGTACTGAAGACTGGGGAGTATCCAAGAACAAACAGAAGTTGAACAGAGTCCACGAGAGGGAAATCCAGGATGGGGGAATCAGTTTAGTCCAAGGGCTGAAGCTGACAGGGGGTAGGAGGCTTGGTGGGGAGAAACAGAATCCAGGAATGCAAAGGAAGCCATGAAGGGATGTGAATCTTTGAGGGTACGTGGGTCGATGATCCGACAGGGAGTGAATGACTGAGCAGGGTTTAAATAGTGGAGGTGAGGTGGAGAACAGGTGAATGGTGTGACCTGATTGCTGCAGCTGAAACTCATTGTAGCAATCAGCAAACCAGAGTGCAGGCAGGTGAAGCAGGTGAAGCAGGAGGGAGAGAGACAGGGAGAGAGAGAGAGACATGAGGGAGAGGTGACAGACAGAGGGAGACAGAGAGAGAGACAGGTCAAAACAAACAGATGAGGAACAATGGGAGAAAAGAGAAAAGGAGGAAGAAGGGCAGAGGCTGGAGCAGGATCATAACAGGAATATTGCCACATTTTATGAAATATGCTTTTTAAATTTCTTGCCAAGAGTTAAATAAGAAAAAAAATCAATCACATTTATATTTATTTGATTGGTGTGAAGCTGAAACCAGAACTTGGCTCTGATTCTGAAACAGATAACAACAAAATCTACCAACCAGACCCTCTAAAATTTACTAAAATGTTTTTCTTTTTCACCCATAGAGAACCGAATGTAAAAACAATATGTTGTGGTTTTACAGGGATTGTGTGCTGCACTATTTTCTTGCCCAAAACCAGTGACTTCTGAGAATCTTCTCTAGTTGTCTCACAGTTTCTGAACTGCTAAGCCGAGCTAATTGACTGTTAGCAGTAGCTTTATGTTTACTGCACAGAAGTGAAAGGGATATCTAATTCTCAGCAAGAAAGTAAGAGCTTCACAAGATGTCAAATGAGTGCTTTGAAGATTTAAGGAGACAGAATATGACATTAAAGGTCCCATATATTGTTCCCTTTTTCAAGTCTCTAAAATGTTTCTTGCAGTTTTTCAGCTCAGAATACCACAACGATGGCTCATTTCACTGTGAGTGTGTATCCCCTGGTCTTAGCCCTGTTCTGAACAGGCTGTTTAAATGTCTCTACCTTTAAATGCAGCTGATTCAGCCATTGATTCTAATTTATGTGAGTTTGCTTTACGCCTCCAGGTTTATAAAACACACAAAACACAATGAAAGACGATCTTTGGGACCTTTAAGGAGCCTCTGATTTGATGATTAAGGCTTCTTTACGTTGTAAGGGATACTTCAACCCTTATTGAATTTTTTCTCAGTTGAATTGACAGCATCATAAAAAAGCGTTATAGTTTAGACCTTTCAGCGCTATACTTACAGTTGCATTAATCTGCAGTCGATAGTACGTGGTCAGTGAGGCATTAAGACTTCCATTTAATCTGATATCCCCAGTTGTGCTCGAGATGTTAAACAGCTCAAATCCAGATGATGGAGTTACCTAGGAAAAGAGTGTAGATGAGGCTTTGCAGTTCATTGAACATCAGAATATAATATCATTGAATAATACGATTTACAAAGAAAGCTTACTTGATCAATGTGGTAACTAACAACACCAGCACCTGCAGTGTCAGCATCCGTGGCAGACACCCGGACCAGAAGGTCACCTACAGCAGTAGTCTAAGGAAGCAAATGGATATAAAAGCAAAAAAAAAAAGAGAAAATTTAGAAACAGAAACATCTCCGAGTTAACAACTAGGTGAGCACACTTTCACAGGTATTGTATATTAATGCTTTTCTGCCACAGCAATTTAGACAACATGGTTAAACTGACATTTTGCTGTCTATGCTAGCAACATGCAGACGAACAAAAACTGAAAAATAAAAAGATATATTTGACTTACTTCTGCATAAGTTGCCTCATATGAAGTCTGCTCAAATATAGGTGGGTTGTCATTGGCATCTTGTAATATTATAGTTACGGTACCTGGTGTCTGAAAGATGTGATGCACTTTATGAATAAAAATAACAAACTGATATAAAATAGATGTCTAATACCAACTTAAATGTCACTTACAGTATTGAGCCCATCGGAGACAGTAACTCCAAGTATGATTACATTACTAGCCTAGAAGAGATAAATTGATGAAACACATACATGCTTAGTCAAAATGAAGTTGATTACAGCTCAAGGTCTCTGCTTCCACCATGTCATACCTCTCTGTCTAGCTTTTGAGCGACTGTTACGCTCCCAGTTGATGGGTTAACTGAGAAGAAGGCAGCATTGGGCCCAGTGAGTGTAAAAGTCAGTGGGTCATTTTCATCATCTCTTGCGATTATATTGAATGCGTGGTTTTCTACAAAAACAACAACAACAACAACAATGCAACATTTATAAAGTGTTCAGAGTTTACTGAGGCATAATATCACAAATGTGAAACTATACTCCACAAACACGCTAACAAATACATACTTATGGGTGTGTCCTCGCAGAGTTGATAAACCTGGGGTTCAATTACAGGACTGTTGTTTGCTGTAAAGGCACAGATTGTTCAAATGTTAATTAACAAGTAAAGAAACTGTGAAAAAAACAAACAAACAATAAAATCAGCTGAATACGCACCACTGGCAAAGCTGACAAGGCAGAAGAGGAGAATATTTCTTGCAATTCCCCCCATGTCTAAAAATCAAAGAAAAAAGATAACTGTAAAAATTGTCAGTTAATTGATTAATTTAAGTGGTAACTATTTTAATAACTGATAAATCGTTGAAGTCAATTATCAATCAAGAACGCCACAAAAAATGATACTTAGCACTTAAAAAGTGCATCAGATTTAGTTTCTCTTGGCACAACACCACTATAATTAAAACATTATTGACATGTATTTTCAGTTTTATAGCTGAATAAAAAAAAAAGGAAATTTATTGAACTATACAAGGAAGATAACAACTCTTGCCCTGATTTCTGTGAGTTGAAATTTAACAGGAAATTGCAGTTTTGGCCGCACCCAAACTAGTAGCGGCAACGTAGGCGATGAAGACACCTGAAGAGTTTCGTTTACAGTGAAAGCAGAGCAGCCATGCAGAAATGTGCTCATGTCAAATCTTAATACCTTTAAAAAACCCTTTCATGTCTGCATATTATGGTAAAAGTAGCTCTACAACAAATACATTTGAGAGGTAAAAAAAACTGAAATTAATTTTTAACAAAACGCTGACAAATCAGTTTGGCAATTTTATAGTCTGGTTTTACAAACGTTACTCAGTCTACAGTTTACTACTTAATTTAAGCATTATTTTGGTAATAGTCTTCTTTAAGAATTTAAGGAACCCAGAGTTTATATGAATAAGCCTTGTAGGAATGATAGAGGCCATTTTCAGCCTTTTAAAGGGTTCTGGCACTTGTTTAATAATTGTTGCAGTAATAATTTAAAAAATATTGTAAATAAGGATGAGAATAAAGTCATTTGTAAAACTATCTTTAGAGGATTAATCACTTTGATAGTGCTTTTACAATTGATCCATTTTATTCGATCACTGTGGACTATGATTTTTATTACAGTTATACAACACAAGGCCTTTTACCACACAAGCTTGAAAACAATGGTACATTTCTCTCCCATCTGTTCAATATTAACACAAGTAAGTACACATATACTGAGAGGAATTACAGTTGTCCTTAGTATGATAGCTACCAGGCTGTACTATTACAAAAAGCAATACATTAACACTTTAAAATGGTAAATCTAATTTAGGAAATTCAGCAGACTTACCAGACGACGATCACAGAAGGCTTCCTTGTCACTGATGGTCTGGATGAGACCTTTGGCTCTTTTAGCTCCAGGTGATTATCTTCTTGAAGCTATAAACATAAATGATTAACGCACACAACAGTCATACAGCCAATGACACAGCACGTACCCAAGTCCCTGTGTTTGAATGTTAAATAAGAAAAAAACAAAAACCAAGACACTTAGAAAGTTAAAAAGATCAAATTCAAAAAATTTAAAAAATGTGTTGTCAAGTAGTTGCTCTCACATGGCTGTTTATGTGTAGGTAGTAAAGAGAAGCAACGCAGAGACAGCAAGCTCCTCACACCATCACTGACTGTCACCAGGAATCTGCAGCATCGTTCCATACTGGGTCACCAGTGTCCACTCCACAACCCTAAAAGCATCTAATCGGCCCCTTTGTCTGAATGGGAGCTACTGTTGTCGTGGCGACAACAGTTGTCTGCATGCTTTCGTTGAGAAAACCCACTGTGATCAGGGGTGTTTCCAAAACATGTCTCATCAGAACCAATCAGAAAGCCGATGTCTCGTTCAGAAACCTCAGATCCGTGTTCTAATGAGCTCTGCCCAATAAAGCCCCCTGCCCATCGGCCAGCCCTCCTAATTAAAGGGCATCACACAAAGGCTTATGTTCCGCATTTGCCAGAAAACAAAGGCACAGCACTATACCTAATCATTGTGACAGAAAAGATTTGCCAGTAAATGATGTGTTTAAAATAGGGGTAAACATGAAAACACATCTGACAAAATGCCTAACTGTTGCGTGTTCCAAAGAAAATGCAAGTTATATAGTTTAGAAAGATTCTTAACAGTTTGAACAGAGTCCCTTTCTCCTAAAGTGAGTCTATCTGTTGTAAAAAATAATTTAAAATGTAGCATAAAGATACTTGCTGATTGTTGTAAAGCAATTAGACATTCAACTGAGTGAATTATTATTTTGTTCTGCATTTCAGGACCGCAGTGCTTTTAGCAAAACACTCATGAGAGAATGTTTGCATGTTAGAATGACCTACAGATCATCAGCATGTTGGAAAGAATATGCGGACAAACTGATGGTATAAAGTGTACCGTGGTCACCATTTCATTTGGAGTTTTGCATGTTAACATTTGCTAATTAGCACATAACATAGTACAGCTAAAGCTGCTGGGAACGTTAGATAAGTACAGGTCTTGGTCATGAACTAAACTGAAGTTGTGGCCCGATCATGGTGCGAGAGGAAAGAAGTTGATTTCATCCTGAGAGGAATGTGAATGTCTGTAAGAATATTGCATGGCAGCCAATCTAACAGTTGTTGAGACATTTCACTCAATACCTCATTTCACAATCCAAGCAGTTGTTGTCGAGTGATTTCAAAGCGGTGAACCGACCAGCCTGCTCAATAGACTGCAGACAAAGATTAAAATTATTCATTGCTTTGCTGCTTTGCTTTGGTTCTAGTTAATTAAAGAAGAGATTACTTAAAAACTTGTGAATTTTTGAGAGTACAGCACCTTCTCCAAAACCGTTAATCTACCATTAATCCATTTCATACTTGTGTGTACACATTGTGGCATCATTGACACTGAAATGTCAAAGAATTGCTAGAAAGTTAAATTACTCTGTACGACCTGTGACCTAATTCGTACCTTGAAGAGTCTAAAAATGCTCAACTCCAAAAAACATGCTAATATGGTGAAAAGAGCAATATTCGCCATGCTCACCCTCCTGTTTTAACATGTTGGCATTGTGTTAGCATTTATTAGTATTTATAAGTATATTATCAGTAGTACAGAGAGCACAGCTGAGTCTGTTGAAACTTAATGGATCCCAAAACTGCATCCTGTGTGCAAGCCAAATTTCACGTTAATCCATCTGATAGTTCTGGAGGTATTTCACCCAAAACCACCACAAATGGCAACTGTGAGGAAGGAGTCAGAGAAACACCAGTAGGATAAAGTATATCTGCAAATCTGTATAAAACTTCATAGCAATCAATTGAACAATTGAAAATGTGAAAGAGAAGTATTGTCCATTTTCTCATAAAATCTAAATTAAGACTATGATTTGTTAAATTAAGACAAATGTTCTAGATGTGGTATAAAGAAAGACTGTCAGGCTTATTGAGTGCGAAGATCAAACCAATGGAAAAAAAAAACAAAACAAACTCTGATAAGTATCATAAAACAGCATAAAATGACACAGCCTAGATACTGATGACACTGGTTCCAGAAAACGCCTCCTATAATCTTATCCAGTGAGACTTTGGTTTATGACATACAGCAGTGAACATAAAACTGCCACTCCTGGCCCAGCAATAGGAAAATATAAAGGGGTGGGAATGTAATAAAATGTTTCCCAAGCACTTCCAGTAAGCAAAAATGTACATAATGTTTAAAAAAAATCTAATTTGACGAACTGAATGATCTAAGGGTAGGTCAGGGTGTTGTGGTTCCACATAGACCAGATTAGAAGTCCTTACATAATAAATGACATCACCAGCTAATGAATGAATGAGAACAACAGAAGAATTTAATAAAATTTCCTTACTTCTTCCTTTGTCTCATTAAGTTGTTTTTAGGGTTAAGGTTAGGTCTGCGTATTGTTTGAACTCTTTTGTCTGTATATTTTCTTTTATCACTCATTTTTTCCCTCCTTCCAGCACAGAGATGTATTATCAGTGTTTTCTAGCTTCTTGTGGAGGAGAATGCTTAAGGTACTGTGTTTTGTTCACTTCCTCAGGGTTGAGAACATGCGTCTTTCTGGCTGTTTCGGAGAAATAATTGCGGCTCAGTGTGAATGATTTTGTTTTTTACTTGATAATGTGTTCCCCAAAATGTGATAAGTAGCTGTACACAAAATATGTTAACAAGGTTAAAGTCTAGCAGGAAAGGTGAAGATATCCGGGTTGAACCACATAGCTGTTATTCTTTAACCACCTTTTTTAAAATATATATATAAAGGTGACATTATAATCAAAAGACTCAAGTCAATGTAAAATAATTCCTTAAAAAAGGGTCATTGTCGCTATATCTCGCAATGGGAAATCCTTAACAAATCCGTGGATCCAGACTATAAGCCACTTCACTGCCAAAATCTAATGAGGTGGTCCTTGTGTCATTTCTGACCTTCCCTGAAAATTTCATCCAAATCCGTTGGTCAGTTTCTGAGTAATGTTTCACACTGACAGACAGACCGACCGACAGATTCACAGACAAATGTACGCCGATCGTCACATAACTCTGCAGCGTTCCAACCCTACATCTGTTCAAAGGAAACAGTCTGTCACATCAGCAGAGATTTTTGGCCTAAACTTGCAACAAACTGCTACTAGCTAGCTTGCACTAGAGCTAGCTAATGTAGCATAACACTATTAACATAAAGTCAGCTAATTAGCCTTTTAGACCGATAATACACTGATAGACTTTTTTGCTAGTTAGCTGTTGTGTTATTATACTGATGATGATTTTACTTTTTTTTAAAAAAAAAGTGTGATCATTGCCAATTATTTGATTTGATAGGCCCAAGACAAATCACAATTAGAGAGATTAGAACTTTAACATCACTGAAATGACAAAATATCACATTACCAGGATTTTAACCTACATTAGCCAGGAAGTCACAGTAGTTAGGTACCTTGTGGCAAGCTAATATGCTAGCCACCCATAACACACACACACACACACACACACACACACACACACACACACACACACACACACACACACCTATTTCTGTACACAAGTAACAGTTTGTCACATTAGCAGCGATGTTTAGCCTAAATTTGCAAAGAATTCCCATTAGCTAGCTAGTGCTACAACAAGCTAATGTAGCATAGCTTAACATAAAGTCAGCTAATTAGCCTTTTAGACAGTTACTGACACTTTTTACTGCTGGTTAGCTGTTGTGTTATTATATTAGATGATTGTGTACATAATTTAGGCTATCAGAAATCCACAATTGGCAAGTCTAGAATGATTAAGTGGCAAAAAACAAATCTACTTAATTAACTCTAATGTGAACCGTAATTTTAAAAAAATGAAAAAACATTGTATATGTATATCTTCAAAGGAAATTACAGCAGCTTATTTTGTACAGTCGAAAATTTACACCGACATACCTTAAAACTAATTATTTTGTTTTCCTGCCACTAGTAAAACTATATCAATGTTATCTTAAAATTAGTGACGTCAACAGCTTCCAAAAAACGACCCGGAAAGAAAAAGATGTTAGCAGAACGTTTACGGTAACTTTCCCAAAGTTGTGGTTGTTTCCCCTCTTTATCTATTAACTCTCTGAATACTAATGAACGCCTTTCTCACAGGCGAACCTTGAACTTTGGAGTCAGACTGGCACACTTTTTTCTGTCCATTACGGTAAAAATGGCAGCACCGGCGTGTGCTCCCTGCTCTGGAAATACGCAGAAACGGGGGTGTAACGGGGAACTGCACGAACCCAAAACAGCCGCGGGGCCGGGCTGCCGCTGCGTAAAGGAAAAAAGGGGCTTTAACGCACATTTACACGGGTGTTGCAAAGCCATAAACCGGCACAGTGTGTGAACAGGATGTGCTGATAATGTCAGACTCGTATGTTTAGCACCTTTTTTTGCAGCAGTGGTGAAATCCACGGAATGTTCCATAGCGGAACAGCTGACCATAGGATGCCGCACTTAGCCTAACGAGATGTGAGCATTACAAGGAAAATATCAGTGATCAGATGGTTGCATATTAACAATCAGGTAACTACACTCCTCATCTTGTTCTTGCTTTGTCTCGGCTGAGTTTTGAGGCTTCACGGTGCGTTTTTACGGCAGATGGCCAGACTGCTTATTAGGGCTGTCATCCTGCTCAACCTCCAGCCCCTCCTTGTTTTGCTGCTACCGAGTGCGATGTTGTAATGTTTACATTTAGCCAATGTTGCATACGGCTGCTCCGCTCCTTAGTCAGCTATTCATTAGATGCACACTGTGGATGCGTCCAGAATGACCAGATAGGATCCAACACTTTGCAGTGAAGCATCCAACACATACGACATTAGTTATTAACTCTTACTGGACAAATTAGGCCTGATAGGTAGCCCTATTAGGCTTAATGAAGCTTGATAATCACCAGTGCAACCTCACACAGGCTCTTGCAGCTGCATTCACTGGCCTGCAAAAGCATAGCTGCAAAATCTCTCGTGGTAGCAGATGAAGGGTGTTTCTGACTTGATCATGCAAGTGCAATATTACATAACCGGCTGGGTAGTCTACAGTAGGACACTGTGGCCTCCAAAAGCAGACTGTGAGCAACAACAGAGCTGCAGACCTGGAGGAGTCCGTTGTACAACAATAAATCAGTGAATGCATGTTTTAAGTAGGCTCAATCTAAATAATTTAAAGGCACTGAATGTTGTTGTTTTTGAAGGTAGACAGAGGAGAGATGCATCTGTTTCCACGTGATGCTCAGATGTCCCACCAAGATCCTTATGTGGAAAAAAAGTTTGACCTGTTGAAAATTGAAATTTGCACATATTGTGATTTTCAGTGTTGAAAGAAGTAGGCTGAGTAGAAGTGTTATCAGTGACATATTATTAGACGGTTATTGTTGTTACTTTAACGCATATATGCTGAGGTGAAGTTTCAGTTTCAATCGCCTTAAGCTGTAACAATTCAACGCATTATATTTTAACAATGTAGAAGAGATGGCGCAAAGAAAGTACTTCCTCGAAGTACCTGCAAATTGTACTTAATTACAATGATTGTTTGTATGCACCTATTTATTTGACTTTGTTTGTGGTGACCCTGCTACCTCTCGGGGAGCCTGTTGTTTATAAGGCAGCAGTAACAACAGGAACTGCTTGTTTTGATTGTAACACTGTAGCCTGGACTGTCTGGACGTCTGCTGTCTGTGTTTGCTGCGCTCTGATTGGCCGCTGCGCGGAAGGGGGCGTGCCTTCGCCGTAACAATACATTTCAAGGAACACACACGCGCCAAGGAGTGTTTACTGTCGTTGTGTAGCTAACGTTTATTTAGTGGCACGTTTAACGGTATCTCCTGCTCAGGTAGCCGTTAACGGACGCAACGGGGTATTTTTAATTTTTTTACGGTTTCCTGAATCTCAACGAATCCCCCCCCGTAATGCAGCAGTGTGTTAGCTGGCTAACGTTAGCAAGCTAGCTAAAGCCTGGTCCTTCAGTTCGGGGGGTGGGGGGGGGACGCTGTGAGAAGATTGTCGGGGAGGAAGCAGCAGTCGACTGATGGTCCGTTAGCGTCGTGTTTCTGTCGGGAGATGGTGGTCGGTTACGTGCGAGGATAACTTGATGGGACACGACGTTTCTGAGGCTGGAACACCTGCCGTCTCCCCCTCTCTCACCGAGCGAGCAAACTAGCTAAGAAAGTAAGATGCTGGCTGTGTTGTTGCCCAACTCGTAGCTAAACCTTCCGTCTGTGGTGTAGATGTGCAGTGGTCATCTAACATCTGTCCTAACCGTGTGTTAGCACGCTGGCTATCAATATGTGGCTGGTGTGTCCTGCTATGTTGGACAAAGCGTTAGCCTAGCTTTGCTAAAGTTAGCTGCTCTCCTTCAGCAGGGGGCATCTGATTTGCCCTGGCTTTAAGGAACCAGCGGTTGCCACAAAGATATTGTTTCTCATTTTCGCAGCGCAAAGCTTTGCATAATACTTGTGAGAAATGGTGTAATGGTGCAACGGCCTCCTGCAGCTGTATGGTCGCAAGCCGTCCCGCTTACCTACCACGTCTTTTGTTGTTGCTTTGTCTTATGAGCACATGGCTTTCCATGTTTTTGTTCAGGCAGGCTACAGCGACCCCTATTCATTATGTCCCCGAACAGCGTTAATTAGACTGCTGCATTTCTTGAATTAGTAATTAAATAATTCACATTTTTGGCTAAATGCATGTAAAGGTAAAATGTTTGCAATGCCTTAAAATTAACGCTGTAATTAAGAAATACGTATCAGCCAGCTCAGACATGATTGGGGCTTTTAAAATCGGTAATTACAAATGACATGACTGTTATGTTTGTGTTTGTGTGTTGTAAATGCCAAGATCTTCATTTGTGCAATGCTCAACTACACCAGAAGCATACTGTGTTTTGTCTTAGATTTGGTGATAACAACCCCATATGTGTTGTGTTTTCTCACATGGTCGATCTTACATTAATAAAGCAATAATTTACAGTCTTATTGAGATTTTCTGAGTAAGTGATGCAAAACATTTAGTGAAACACCCAGCAGCATATCATCAGATTGAAAATGAAAATGTAGAATTAAATATTATTATCCTTAGAACCTACCAGAATACTTTAAGTATTTTTATTGTCAAAACTTATCCACAATCTGGGGCGAACTGGTCTTGCACACTGACTTTATGTTATGTTAATCTGTGTAGACAATGTTGGCATCAGTTGGAAGTGGTCTGTTACATAAGTACTGTGATTGTAATCTAGGCCATTTCCATTAAATTCTTAGAACGCACAATAAGGTCAGTGAAACAAACATAACAATGAAACGTATAATCCCTGGAGCAAAAACAAGTGCACATGTGCTTCAATAAAATGTGCGGTCACAATCATTGTCTCAAATCACTGATGTCATTTCTCTGTATTCCTATATTTTGAGCAATTTACACTCAGTTAATGCAAAAAAAAAAGGTAAACTGGCTTGCTTCAAAATTTAACCTCAGTGAAATGAATTATAATTGACATTTTCCATTATTGCAGCCTTTAATATATTAGCATATAATTGTGCAGTATAGCAACATATATGATTCCAAGTGAGTGGGTGGTCTGACAGACCTGAAAATCTCAGAATTTTTGATGTAGGAGCTCAAATGTGACGGGCACTGTACACATTTTGCTTAAAATCTGGTATATTCCTGTTGAAAAGCACAGTTACCATGTTTGTTTTATGCTGTGTAGCATGAGGATTGTTAATTTGTCAATTGGTGTGTTTTTGCAGGGTTAAGACAATCAGAGGCAACATACAAGTGCCTCCATTGTACGGTTTCCTTTCCCAGAGTGTGACTCGTCTGCACGACGTCACCAATGCGACCATGGGAAATAGCAGTAAATAGGCTGCCACCAACAGCCCCCTTAAATCCGAGGAGGTTCCTTGGAGAGCCCTGCAACGCCCCAGTGCATCTCAGGAGAAGGTGAGTCTCTGCCCGGTCTTACCTTTAGACATTTCTGCTTTAAAGGCTGCTTTAAATACCTTTTTTGTTGTATAATAACAGATAACATGTTCTTTTTTTGGGGCTGCACAGTGGCGTAGTGGTTAGCACTTTCGCCTTGCAGCAAGAAGGTCCCTGGTTCGCGTCCCGGCTTTCCCGGGATCTTTCTGCATGGAGTTTGCATGTTCTCCCTGTGCATGCGTGGGTTTTCTCCGGGTACTCCGGCTTCCTCCCACAGTCCAAAAATATGCTGAGATTAATTGATTATTCTAAATTGCCCATAGGTGTGAATGTGAGAGTGATTGTTTGTCTTTTTATGTAGCCCTGTGACAGACTGGTGACCTGTCTAGGGTGTCCCCTGCCTTCGCCCGAGTCAGCTGGGATAGGCTCCAGCCCCCCCCGCAACCCTAGTGAGGATTAAGCGGTGTATAGATAATGGATGGATGGATGGATGGATGTTCTTTTTTGTTAAGAATGTAAATTATTCATGATATTTTTGATGGAATAATAGACATACTGAATGAAAAAGTATATGAATTTGCAATCAAGGCCTATGTGGAATAAGCAGCTGTGCATCTGGACTATTGCAGTTAAGAACTTATTCTAAGGAAGCAACATACTATCTCCCTTGCAAAATTTTTATGAAAGATGATATGAACAATCTGTGACTGTTCTTTTATTTATTTATTTTTTGTCCTGCAGCCCACCAGTGAGACGCCAGTGGGGGAGACGAGACAGGCCTGTACTGCACACTTCTCCGGTCCAGGATGAGAACTTCCATCATCTGCTTTTCTCCCAACATCACCAACAGGTTCCTTTAGATGAATCCAGACAGTACAGCCACACCAGCACAGCACCACGCATGCTTCACCCTGCTGCTCACCTGCCCCAGCAGAACCCCATCATGGTGGATCTACACGACCAGGTAACAGAAAACCTCATGGTTAAAATGTTTAGAACATTTGTTAAATATGATTTGCTGCCTTGTCAGACCACATCCATTCCACAGCAATGTACGAATTTAACATGATGCAGGACGTTGTGTACAGGTGTGCGATGAGTTTTTTTAACCAGTAGATTATGGAATTATTTCATCTCCCCTCACCTCTTTTCTTGAAAGATGCACCAGGGATCAGTTCCAATATCATACACTGTTACGACGGTGACGACCCATGGATTTCCCATCCACACCGGGCAGCCCCTTCCAGGGTGCAACACTCAGCAGCTCCCAGCATGCTCGGTAATGTTCAGCGGACAGCTCTCTCTGCTCTGCTGCCTTCCTCCTCCTGTGAGTTTGAAAAGGAAGAGCCCAAATGTCAGTGGCATCCATGTAGCACACCATACCAGCCATGCAATCTGTCACTGTTCATGACTAACCAACAAGCTGCTTGGATTTGTAATTTAGTCTTCATGTTAGCACGATGATTAGAAACATTTAGGCAACATAAAGCAGGATTTTCTTCTACATTTAGTTTATTTTCTTTCAAAACACATATACTTAAGTAATATTTGGTGTTGCTGGAACAGTTGTTGTATTAATCAGACTGGTGTTGTGTCAGTACTGTCAGTGGTGTGGTTTTATGCAATGCATCGCTTCTGTTCACCACATGCTTACAACATGCTTTCATTATAGCTGTCTTATTGTGAATATGAGGAGCAAATTTGCTTTGGTTAGGTGGAGGCTTTTTCAGAATGTTTAGTTTGATACAAATTTGACTTAAATTTATGTCTGTTCTTGTCTGTTCTGTCTCCTCAGCTCATACAGGCATGTACCATGCAACATATACCGGTGTCTTATCAAGCTTTTCCACCCCTGATCTCCAGTGAACATTTTGTATTGCACCCAACCCCATCTGTACCACCCCACCAGCCGCCGCACCTTACTCCTTTGAGCCAGTTTGTCCCTTTACAGCCTCAGCACCCACGCATGGTGAGTAGTCCACTCTACACACATGCCCATTAACAAAAACACAGACGGTGTAAGAATAACTTGTTGGCCCGCATATGTTGAATCTGACAGCAACCTTTTCTTTCTCCTGTCAGCCTCTACAGAGGGTAGAAAATGAAGTTGACCTAAGAGGAGACCAGCACCCATTAGGGACCTTCTCCTACCCTCCTTCTCATCACCCACCAGCGCTGCCTCCTTCTCTCCCTCTACAGTATCTTCCTCAAGAGCCTCTGCATCAGGAGCTTCCCTTCGGAGTGGTAAGATAGCCTGTCAGAGATTCTTAGACCTTTATTTCCCAGGGAAATTGACTTTGCACTTACAACTTTTTTTTAGCCTGACCTATTTAACACGCTCAGTGAGACACATTCACAGCTCGAAGCTATCCAGTACATCTGCATTCTCATACTGCTGGCCCCTGAGCAGCTCCACTGCAGCAGTCTGCGTATAGCCAATTTGCTCAAAGGCACCTAGGCAGCCGTTGTGCGACAGGAGAGTTTCTTACTCAGAAGGGTGATTATAACTAGGACATAAGAAGCTGAGTCAAATTAAATAGATGTTTTTCACAGTTGAAATTATTATCTGTTAAACATAGGTGAAACTAATTACATTAACCGTTGCACTGCATTGCAGTAATGGCTTGAAGGGATAATTAATGGCATCAATACTACATCAGTACTGTCATTTTGGAGCAATAAAGAAACAAGCAATTGACTCATGAAGCTTAGCTGCATTTGGAGTACAAGATGGACAAACATTTTATAAAGAGGAACCAAAAAAAATGTTGACACAAACCAAACACAAAAGTTAATTTTCTAAAGAGTGTCGCTAACTGTGCAAAAATACTATTAATAGGTACTTTTCCAGGAGTGCGATTTTATCAACATGTAAATGCGCTGAGTGACATTTGTTTAAGTCCTGATCTGGATGTGAGAGGGTTAAAAATAATTTGGTTATTAAATGAAATTTCAGTGTTCAGATACTTGTAGCTGTTGATTTTGGCGGAGGTGAGACCTCCATGTTTGCTTGCTTGAACTTCTGTACTTTAACGTGCTAGGTCAGATATACAATTGTGCTCATGAGTTTACATATCCTGGCAGAATTAGTGATTTATTTTTTTGGCCATTTTACAAAGATTATGAATGATAAGAGAAAAGCTTTTTTCACTTATGGTTAGTTAGTGTGTGGGTGAAGCCATTTATTGTCTAACAGCTGTGTTTACTCTTTTTAAATCCTAATGACAACAGAAACTACCCAAATGACCCTGATCAAAAGTTTATATACCCAGGTGATTTTGACCTGATAACATGCTCACAAGTTGACACAAATGGGTTTGAATGGCTACTAAAGGTAACCATCCTCACCTGTGATCTGTTTGCTTATAATCGGTGTTTATAAAAGGTCAATGAGTTTCTGGGCTCCTGACAGACCCTTGCATCTTTCATCCAGTGCTACACTGACATTTGGATTGGACAACTGGATTCTGAGTCATTGGGAAAGCAAAAGAATTGTCAAAGGATCTGTGGTAGAAAGGTAATTGAACTGGAAACTAAAACAGGAAAGGCTTATAAAAATATATCCAAGGAAATGAGAATGCCAATCAGCAGTGTTCAAACTCTAATTAAGAAGTGGAAAATGAGGGATTCTGTTGAAACAAACCACGGTCAGGTAGACCAACAAAAATTTCAGCCACAACTGCCAGGAAAATTGGTCGGGATGCAAAGAAAAACCCACAAATAACTTCAACTGAAATACAGGACTCTGGGAAAAAAGTGGTGTGGCTGTTTCAACATGCACAATAAGGAGGCACTTGAAGAAAAATGGGCTGCATGATCGAGTTGCCAGAAGAAAGTCATTATTCCACAAATGCCACAAAGCATCTCGCTTGCATACAATATGCCAAACAGCACAGAAACAAGCCTCAAAACTTCTGGAACAAAGTCATTTGGAGTGATAAGACCAAAATTGAACTTTTTGGCAATAACCATAAACCATTTGGAGATGAGCCAACAAGGCCGAAGATGAAGGTCCACCATTCCTACTGTGAAACACAGAAGTGGATTGTTGTGAGCTATAAAGGCACAGGAAACTTGGTCAAAATTGATGGCAAGATGAATGCAGCATGTTTTCAGAAAATGCTGGAGGAAAATTTGCACTCATCAGCCCGGAAGCTGCTCATTGGACATACTTGGATGTTCCAACGTGACAACGATCCAGAACACAAGACCAAGTTGGCCTGTCATTGGTTACAGCAGAATAAAGTGAAGGTTCTGGAGTGGATGTCTCACTCTCCTGACCTCAATATCATTGAGCTACTCTGGGGAGATCTCAAACGTACAGTTCATGCAGGAATTTACAGGAACTGGAGGCTTTTTGCCAAGAAGAATGGGCAGCTTTACCATCTAAGAAGATAAAGAGTCTCATTTACAACTACCACAGAAGACTTCAAGCTGCCATTGATGTTAAAGAGGGCAATATACGCTATTAAGAACTGGGCTGTGTAAACTTTTGATCAGGGTCTTTTGGGTAGTTTCTGGTGTCAGTATGATGTCATTTATATGTCATTTTGTGTTGTCATTCATATTCTCTGAAAAATGGCCAAGAAATCATAGATTCTGCCAGGGTATGCAAACTTATGAGCACAACTGTATAGTTAAGCTTAATTCTGACTTGGCAGGCCTCCAACCTTTTCACTACTCACACTGGCGCTCGCAACTAAAAAGTTAAGAAGAAACAGCACAAAATTTCAGAGCACCACTTAAATCTACATGCAACACAAAAAAAATGTGTTGTTCCATTTTAACTGTATTACTGATGAATTCCAATACACATAAAAAAACAATATGCTGTTTTATTTTAAATGAAAAGGTCACAAATTAAAGTAATGCTTTAATAGAAAAAAAATCTGTGAAGTGACAGCACTGTAAGTCCATCAGCGCATCTGTCCCTCCGTAGTTTGGCCTCGTGATTCGTGCTGTTATTGTGCTTTATGAATGTTTCATATTTAAAGGTTGCAGTTGTGCTGGCAGATTAAGTTTTTCCTTCAAATTTTGAGCCACGCTAAGAGCAGTACATAAATACATGGAAGGTCTTTCTTTGCTGTGTTTCACCTACATAATACCTGCTTTTGGTCTGTCTTTTTCAACATGAAATCCATTCCTCCTCTGAACTATAGGCATCAGGAATTTGAGACTGTAGTGACACAGGAGAGAAACAAAATCACTCTTTATCTCACTCTCACAATCATACCTTGATTCTTGCTTCCTCCTGGCATTTCACATTATAGGATGCTGATGTTTTGTTTTGTTTTTTTAAAGAGGAGTACATTTGCAAATTACACTTGTGCTCCTAGTTATAAAAAAGCCCAGAGATGTGACTAAGTGGTTGCAGTGTAAAGCTTTGATTGGATGTTAATTTGAACATTTTACAACTAAGGGACCGGTAATTGTGACAGCATAAACCATTTTCACACACATTACTTCAAAACTCTAATCACCCCGTTGAAAAAGTAATAGTACTCTGGTTAGCATTAAACGTATTTGCTCACATTAGTTTTTATTTTTCCTGCTGCTCTTATTATTATTCCGCCAAGGAATGCTGCAGTGTTATGTGACGATCGGCGTTGGTTTGTCTGTCTGTCTGTCTGTTAGCAACATCACTCACAAACGGACCAACGGATTTGGATGAAATTTTCAGGGAGGGTCAGAAATGACACAAAGACCACCTCATTAGATTTTGGCAGTGATGCAGCTAATAGTCTGGATCCATGGATTTGTTAAAGGTTTCTGAATCATTGCAAGATAGCGGCACGGCGTCACTGTAACCATGACAACAAGTGAACACTACACGATCACGATTGTGATCCTACTACAAATTGACCGCTGCGGACTTATCGGGACTCATCCGTCGGAAATGATAAAAGGAACAGTTGATTAAATTGTGGAGGTGTTTCTGAGTCCCATCAATTCCCGCGCGCTACATGTTTAGGTCGTGCATTTCGGTATCCGTACATAACATACATATACATAACACACACCTGTGCTCAGCGCAAGCTCATTTCTCATCAGTACACAATGAATAAACAAATGTTGCATTTCTACAAAAAAAGCTGCATTTCTGACAATGCCATATGGGGGAATGAACAGCCCCTTATTAGAGCGTAGTGTGCTCTCTGAGTGCTTTTGTAGTTGTAAATCTGCCACATGTTGCATGACGTTAGCTTATAATTCACTGAGGTAACAAATATGTATAAAAGTAATACATACAGTAGCTTTAAAAATCCAGCAACTGCTTCTAAAATTGCATCACATTACTGTAAAACTGTTCTGAGTTTTTCATTTGTTTTACTCCTGTTACACACCGGGAATTTTCAGCTTGGTCCCATTTCCTAACTTGCTATCATTGTCCAGTAAAATGTAAGAAGAATGATCACTTCAATCACAAACATCCATCTTAGAAACTCCATTGATCTGTTTGTTTCTCCACAGCCATATCCCCACATGCTGCCCCGGAGAGTGAGTGGACAGAGATACCGGTTGCAGCAGCCTCTCCCGCCTCCTCCTCCACCTCCATCTTACTACCCAGGCTTCCTCCCGTACTTCCTGTGAGTATCGGAAATAAAATTACCCTTTTTAATGAATCAAAACAGTCTTAATCATGTTGTTGTTTGCTTGACTGTAAAATGTCTGATGTTGATAGTATACGTTTCTGGTCTCCATGATGCAGCTGAGTTAGGGTTAATCATATGTTGCTAGACTGACTTTTTCATCTCTGCTTTTCACAAATGAACAGAGGTTAAACGTAAAGCTATTATGAATTGTTCTCTTTGCTGCTCAGGTCAATGCTCCCTGTGCCTCCAACAGCAGTGGGCCCAGCCATCAGCCTAGACCTGGATGTGGATGATGTGGAGATGGAGAACTATGAAGTTAGTCAATGTGTTAATTGATGGAAAAAATAATTTGATATTTGAATATACATTAAATATTAAATGTTATAGCTGTTTTGGTTGAAAAGAAGTCTCTTGTTTGGTGAGACTTCTCTGTCTCTGGTAATGACAATGGACATTATGTAAAGGTACTGATGGGGTGGCCCTAATTCAACACGTATTCAAGTATTTAGAACAGTTAACAGAACAAGAAGAGCTACATTGTTCACTGTAGATGGTGTCTGACTTTGGTGAATTCATGAAAAAGTGTAGAGACACACATACAGAATATGGTTCTTGATTTTACACCTGGTCAAAAATTCTAGAACCAAGAAATGGCACCGGGCTTCTTTTGTTTTTGACTCTCCTGTGTCTCATATTCTGCTATGTCCCGAAACATCAACAGTACCTTTTCTGTCTGTCTGTCTTTAGGCATTATTGAATCTGGCAGAAAGGTTGGGTGAAGCAAAACCACGTGGACTCACAAAAGCAGATATAGAGCAACTTCCGTCCTACAGATTCAACTCAGAGAATCATCTATCTGAACAAACGCTGTAAGCCCACTCCTCACCCTCAACAGAGCTCCTGTTCCTCCGGTATTGTTGATCTGCATCCTGCTAACTCGTTTCTTTCTTCCCCTCAGGTGTGTTGTGTGCTTTAGTGATTTTGAGTGTAGGCAGCTACTTCGGGTATTACCTTGTAACCACGAATTCCATGCTAAATGTGTGGATAAATGGTTAAAGGTAAGTTGATGTCAGTTTGAATATTTAAACCTTTCAGAAGAAAATCATTGTTTTTTAATGAATACTGCCAAGTATACTGCTTTGTGTTTTTACATGTGATGTTGCTTCCACTTCCAGACCAATCGCACTTGTCCTATTTGCCGAGCCGATGCCTCTGACGTACACCGGGAGGTGGAGTGAGAACTGTCTCTGAGTGCTGAACTGGAAAGCTGCACACACCAGAGTCTGTCCCAAAGCTGGGGACACCTGCCACCTAACCTGCGTCCTCCAGTAAATATAGCTTACCAACCCACTTAGTCCTGCCCCTTCCTAAATAATAAGCAATCCAGGATTGTTTCTGGAGCCTGTTGTACCTCTGCTGTGCTTCATTGTCCGAGTCTCATGAAACCCACTGCCTACTGCAGCCTATAGCCAGAGTTCTGGGATCGCCAGCCAGTTCTTTCTCTGCCCCCTTGTTGCAGATTCCAAAGATTTTTCCCTACAATGCATTATTTGCTGCTTTTGTTTACAGGGTTTCATTTTTACTTAGTGGATTTGGTTGTGGTATTGATGGAAAGTGGGAGTCCTGCATTGGAAGAGATGGTTTGGAAGCCTGGAGGATGGTAGGCTGGACACCTTGTGCAATTAGCAGAAAAATAATAGGAGTGCTTCAGCATGGGTATCTGTGTTTGGAGGCGACGCCTAACCATCAGAGATGCATGTTTGTGTAGGTGTTGGGCAAAGTGACTTGTTAATAATGTATGTTCTGCAATAATGTATCGATCCTTTTTAACAGTTTTACCCCTTATTTGTTTTAGACTTTGACAATGCTATTGTGAAAGTGTGACTTGCTGTGGTTAAATGCAGATTGTGTTAAGCCTGAGGTTATGGACTGCAAGTGACGGGACATGCAACTGCAGGGTATCTCCCACTCTGGAACACAGATCTGTATGAAAGCAGTCATGGATTAATGGACTGCGTCTTTTTGAGGTCATCTGGCATAACTGCACAAGTGCTACATCCACCCTCCACGTCAGCATTGTTCTTCTGGCAAGTGTGTACGCGTGTGTGCATATTGCGTGCGTATGTTTGTCCTGTTCACAGAGCCAATGCATTGTGTAACCACTGGATACAGGGCAGCATGCTAGGATTTGCATGAACTGTTGATTCAGACTAGCAATATTTTAATCAAGCATCGCCACCAAAATTTATCAAATTTTAAGAAAAAGAAGAGACAAAGAAGCATACTAAAAGAACTGCTTGCTTATTCAGAAAGCGCCACGGGGGAAGACTAGCATGTGGTTACACCCTTACTGTGTTTAAAGTATGGGAGGCCTCGTCTGAAGGCTAGCTGATGCCATAGAGCTCTGGAGACCTGTGCAGAAAGCAATATGTGCAGTGAGTGGTGAGTTTTAAATGAACAATTTCTTCCCCTTTTAGGAAGACTGGGCTTTTTATTTCTTTCTTTGTGAGCCAAATCCAATATACAGATATAGCCTACTGTTGAAGATTTCAGATCTGCCTTTTTATGACCTTGACAAGCACAAACCTATTACTAATCCTGAAAATACTTTGTCATTTCCACTTGTTTTGAAAGTTTTGTTTTTTTTTAAAAAAAGGTTTATTTATTGGTTTTATCTTCTAGAGGAAAATACATTGAAGGAAACAGTTGGAGCACTAACATTGTTTGTGTATGGTATGTGTTATAATCTGGTAACTTGGTCAGGTCATTGTCTTAGGCCATGGTAATGGTGTTGTAAAAGAGCAACTGTATGTATAGCTTCAGTGTGAATGCTTTTAGATAAACGTTTGAAGACAGAAGAATGTTGAAAACCCTTGTAGAAGTCACTGGTGACGCTCCACGTTACGCCAGCTGTCTGTATTCGCGGTGATCAGAAGAGGCTTCAAATGACACAGAGCTGGAGTGTTCAGTAGTGTAGAAACACTGTTAGACTTCTAGTTCCCTGCTTGTGTTAACACTAAAAAAAAAAACAAAAAAAAATAGGATATAGTTGGGGTGGGAGGGAAGAGAGCAACAAATGAACTTTTTGCTTTGGATTCACTCTTGTCTCTTAACTGCCCCAGTAAGCACTAACAGGCAGTTGTAACCTTTGCTTTTACACGTAAAGGGATCTTGCCTTTTCCTTTACTTTTGTTTCTTAAGTGAATGTGAGTCTTTGATGTGTGCCACCTTCAAGATAAAAAAAGAAGCCATTTAATAAGTTAAACCCACAGCTTTGAGAATTAACCTATGTGTACATATCTATTCGCTGGCATATATTGTAAGTTTAAAAAAAATCACTCAGGGCCTCTCGGTATATAAAAATAAAGGAGAACAGTCCATTTCGAATGAAAAGGATGCCATGAAAAGGGTATATCTGAATTTAGTTTGGTCGTTTTCCTCAGACCATAAATAATTTAATGTAATCAATTATAATATTCTGTTTTGTCTGAAATAGTAGATATTACATCATTTAAAGACAGGCATGCAAGAAAAAAGATCAGTAAATATGTTAATATTCACTGAAAAGAGGCAATGTACACTGCAACTCATTACAAGTGTATTATTCAAACCTGTTTGACTTTTGTTCTTGTACTCGAACCATATGTTCAGACATAGCAGTTGTGATCCCATTTCTAATTGTGCCGCAGCGCACACTGTCCTACCTAATTCACTCCCAAATCGACTTCAGAGGTGTTTTGCATGACTTTAAAAAAAAAAAAAAGTTAAACAAGTGTGTTATAGTGGAGGGAATCTCAAAATCCGGTGGGGACCTATTTAATGGTGCACAATATGCATGCTTGTCAACCAGATCCCAACTGATTTTTAGCTCTAGTTGGCTTTGGGTTCTGGGGGTTTGGATCTTAACGCTCAGCTGATAACTGCCATGCATTGTACTGCACACATTTGTAATAGAACTGAATGACTACAAGATTTTATTGTGCTAACTTCATTTTATAGAAAAGAAAAAAAACTGGTCTTGAATCCAGAAATTCTTACATACATTGTGTTACTGTTATTGCCCTAACGACTGAAAATTACATGCTCTGAAACTACTGTAGTTTATCAAAAGCCATAGTGAAAAGGTGCTAGATGTTCTGCTTTTAGGTATGAAAACTCACTTGCGTGAATGCAATAGTTTGTCATGGATCCCATGTATTCTTAAAGCATGCTATACCGATACCCCTAAACAATGTCAGTGAAAATCAACATAGTTTAAGGGATTTAAAAAAAAAAAAGAATAAAGTGTTGTCATACTTATTTCAGTGTAGTACTGTACCTGCCTATCAGGCTCTTGCTCTCAGTGTACCAATATCTTAAAATGTATTGTTCACATATAGATACCTTAATTCATGTTAATGTTAGCACTATTCTTTTTGAAGTAAATATTTAATTGACAATATCCAGCTACCCTCTGAAATAAAAAGAGAACCTCCCATTAAGGCCTAGGTAATTTTTAATGACAACTGAGAATAGAGTCTTGTAGTCTTTCTGTTAAGAGTTATTGAATAATCTCACAGCTTGTGTGGTGCAAAAATGTGTTCCAATAAGCAGCTAAAATTTATTTAGGATTTGTGATTGATTGCTCTGTAGATGCCATTTATTGTTTACCAATGATTTTTTGCTGTGGTGGGATAGTGGTTTACTGTTCTTACTCTCCTTGGCCTCTAGGGGTCCTTGCCTGAACACCAGACTACCCACCCACCAACAGAGCCAGGGGCATGTGTTCTGTGTTAGGCAGATATATTTTGCTTTGGTACTTGCACATTTACAGTTACCTCATTTTTTCCATGTTTGTATTGGGGGGTGGGGGGAGAAAACAACTAATATATATTATATATAGGAAATGGTTCTTATTAATGTTATGATTTTTCATTCCATTGGAATCATATTGTTTGTAGCATTTAACATAACTAGTTAGTGTATTATATATACATCTGTATACTGTTTGAAATTTTTAAGATTTGTACTTTTTTTAAATGAAAGTTGCTAGTTATGCTTTACCAAGTAGTGCAATCATATTTTTTTTTTTTATTGTTGTGGCTGATTTGAGAGGGTTGTTCACTAATAAATGTATGATGTATACCAATATCACACTTGTCTCATGTGACTCGGTTAAAATGTAGTACTTGAAGTAATTACTGTACTTTAAATGTCATTTCAGCTCTGAAAACTACCACCCAAAATATCCCACTCATCCTCTAAATGACTTCAGTGTTTCCTCACTCAGGCACATCTCATCACCACATGCAGGTGTCGTATATGCTCAATAAACCCACGTTTTTAAAATGTTTTTAATTTATAGTTGGAAAATTACATCTTTACATGAGCCCATTTAGATGTTACAGGCAAAACAGGCATCTATGAGTAATCACAGGCACACTATGGGCAGACTCGTACTATACTAGAATAAGCCACATGTAAAAGCTGTGGCCTCTGCTCTGTTAAATATTGTATTTTTGAACTTCATGAACTTGAGGCAGTCTGCTTTACATAGTAACCAACCTGCATTTGGTCATTTTATGACACAGATGAGTCAAAAAAAAAAAACAAAATAAGTAAGGTAAATTTGGAGATTTTAAATATCTAACTTATGTACAGGTCATGGCTCATTTTTAACAGGGTTCCCATATTTCCTTTATGTCCAAATCCACCAGCCTGTTCCCTGAAGTAGAACATTTGCTCTCCACACCACACAGATTAACAATCACAGCAAACCAAACTTGGAACAGATTTGTTGTGCTCGTCAGTCACTGTGGAGGAAATGTGTAAACTTGAGGCAAAAAGGGTCCTGAATTAGGACAAATGGATCAAACATCAGTTCTGACAGAAAAAAAGGCATTCAACACCATTATAAAAATACATCTTCGTCCATGCTGTATCCTGTCTGTCAGCAGGTCTTAATACAGCCCGTCTTTGTCAGTTGCCCAGACATGACTTAGGTTGGGATATGGTTCTGGTTTTGCACAAAGCTATGCTACTGTTTCAGTACATTTCAGTAGATGATTAATCTGTTGCTGCAACATTTACTGGTGAGGAAGGACAAGAATTAACTGGTAGATAGTGCTGACGATGGAAAACAAACTTTCTCCACACAGATGTAAAGATGAGTTCGAGGAAGGACTTCAAGAAATATTTATTTGATAAAATTCAAGACTTTCCAGGCTATTGGGAACCCTGTAAACACAACCAAACGACGACTGGATGCAGGGTGGTTAAATTTTTCCAGGTTAGGATTTTATCTCAATGATCCCTTATGCATAATGGCCATTTAACAAAATATGAAAAAGAAAAAACAAAAGGGGGGGAGTTGGTGGGAGTCAGAGGAAAGTGTGTTTCCACGTAGAAGAGGTATGTCATCTATTAATCGTCCGTAAGGTCCTGAACAAAAAGGACCTCGGAGCGGCTGAGTCCCGCCTCTTTCAGTGTGGGTGGGTTGGGCTGCTCTTCAGTTGGAAGGCAGGGCAAGACTCGGCGAGGGAAGTTTGTAACTATCTGAAACTTCTCTGGAGTTTCTTTCAAAGAGAAAAGGAAGTCGTATATTACCTGCGAAGGAAAACAGCCAAGTGAACAGGGAGATTAAAGAACTCAAAGCAGCAGTGTTGTACAGATACAGAAGAAAAACGGTCTAATATTTTAATATTTTCAATCAGCATCTGTATTTAATGAAGAAATTGGACTTGAAATTATTCAATCTTGCATAGTCGCTAACATTAATTACTATAATTTAGTGCTTGCTTGGAATGAAAACCTGACAGTTTGTCCTATAAATCACTGATTTATTACAGATGGACTAACATCTGTTGTAACTGACAAATTCAGAAAATCAAGCATTACTCACCGTCAGAGACTGGCCGAACAGGAATCGTCTCTCTACTCGTGTATCATTGGGCAGCTTAAACGATATTTTGACACTTTCTGGATCATCTGCAGGTGGCTCCGGAGGAAGACATTCGGACTTCCTCTCCTTCTCCTCTTCGAGTGTCTGGAGTGACAACAGAAAATAATATCAATCAGAAATTGTAAGAATGTTAAGGTTTATTGCTTGAAGTCTCCATGTGTGGATCATAAATGGAAAGTCAGACTCACTTGTCGTCTCCGCTCCTCGGCGAGAGCGCTCTGTCGGACCTTCTCTTCCTCTTGCCTCCGTTGCTCCTGCTCCTCCCTTTTCTTTCGGTCCTTCTCCTGGTCGGCACGGAGGGATGCAAGATAGGCCTCATCCTGCTGCTGCCTTAGCACTTGGGTCTGGTTCCTCTCCTCTCTGAAACAAAAATGCAAGTCTTCACTTTCACACTAATTAAGTACACAAGCAGAGCGGAATGTGACATTAAAGGGAAGATGATTTGCCATCACCTTTGAGACAAGTACGTGTACATGTGGTAATGCTGCTCATAATATATTCTTTGAGGCAATTGTACCCAACTCACTTCTTGTTTTATTCATCATTTTTGTTTTTTTATTCATGGTAAATGGGACAAATTGTCTTTTGTTGTGGGTTTGGTGGCAAGAAGCTGGAGGAAGGCTTAAATGAACATAACATTTTGTTTACAAAACTTTCTTGCCATGTGATTTTAAGATGTAAAGATAGACTTTTATTTAGATTATTTATATTTATTTTTATATTTTATACATACACTACCAGTCAAAAGTTTGGACACACTTTCTCATTCACACTTTGTCCAAACTTTTGACTGGTAGTGCATGTGACTAGTTTTGAGGTTGATCTGCTGACACGTATCCTCAACCAGTTTTTAATTTTTTCTTCATGGATGTTTTTTTATCTGTAAAACCAAGAGTCTTGTAAAGTGTTCTGTATTTTTGCACAATGTGAAGTCTCTGAGCCACATGGGAATGTGGGTGGGGCCAGTGGGTGAAACATTTAAAAAAGAAGGCACAAGCAAACCAGGAAGGTAGAAAACTTTTTGGCTTATACACCAGACACATGACCATCTTTGTATCCACTATCCAGTTCGTTTATACATCTGCTACGAGATAGTTACCCACACAGGAAGGCTCTCAAAAGCCCATTATTGTGCCTGTCTTGACTGTCAGAGCTCTGCCAGAGTTCTGGGGAAAAGGCCAGTCTGCCATAAGCCTTTTATGGCTGTTAGCTCTGACTACCAGCTGTAGGTCACTGTCCAAGCTACAAGGAGCAGTGGTCAATAAATCTGCACAGTGTCCTCACCCTCTGGATCACACAATATGTAACCATGACACCACATCTGTTGCTCTCTCACTATTCTGTTGAGAGAAATGCTCCTAGCAAAGTTTGAAGGTGTTCTCACCCTGTCAACAAGTTTTCAACTGTAACCATGAAAATGGAAATGAAGTAAATTTCTTCATCATCGCTTCAGGACAGTTACACTTCAATGAAAGCTTCAACGCTGTTAAATGTCAAGTTGAGATATTCTAAAGTCGAGCAAGCTTCTGCAAACTGACTGGTTTCCCTTACCGTTCAAGGCGCTCTGACATCAGATATGTTTGATTGGCATCCATGATGAAAGTGAGCTGATTGATGAGGTCTTCTGGCTGAATGAGACCCTCCAGCCTGCCTACCACTGTCATCTTGCGGTCCTTCAGCATTATCATGGCCAGGAATGGGTAGGTGTTCTCCCGCAATGCTTGGGACACTAAAACACACCGATAAAATCACACAAATAAATGATACAGTCAAATCTCACTGTGTCAACTGTGCCGCTGCCTGTAGTTCATTTGCATGCAAGTCATTGTTGCCAAATAGCAATTTTATGTGTTCCAAGGTTTGAAATGAATGCCAGCTCAAAGCTGTAAAGCAAATTTGTGGCATTAAAAATGACATTTAAAAAGCTCAATGTGTCCCTTTGCAGAAACAATCCCCCAGCTAGAGGCACTAACCACAGAACATTCTCTTAATTTCATCGTTTTACACGTTTTGTAAACAAATTCCATTAAATTAATAACAGGGTTGCAACACTAACTGTCAACAGTTTTTTTATTATATCAAATGTATGGTTACACCTGGCTATAGATCATGCCAATGAATGAATCTCCACTCCATGTCTGTTTTATGACCAAACAATGGCCACACAATAAAGTACAATCTCATCTTTACATTGGTCTTTTATTGGGTCAAAGATAAGGAGGGGCACTTTACTACCTCTGAATCCTCACAACCTCTTTCATATAGGAAATGCCCACAAAAGCGTCTGTGTGAGTGACATACTTTTCACAATTAGAGCAACCCATGTTACACTAACCGCTAACTGACAACAAACTGTGGGTAAAATAACACCAAACTTGCATACCTCTGTAGCCCTCAGGTTTGCTCGTTGAACATGCCCAAAAGAGCATTCGCGCATTGAGGAAAGTTATGACCTCTTCTGTACATAACGTGGAGCTAGACGGTGACAGATAAGGAGCATAAAACAACTGATTACGCAGCCATTTCCATGTACACATGGTTAAAAATACACATAGAAATATATATAAATACTAAACTAAAGCTCATGTGCTAGCAAAACATGTAACAAAGACCAAGCAGACTGCACCATTTTTTAGCTTTATGACACAGACTACAAGCGGTATGCAATAATAATAATATTCTGACACTCAGGTGATGTAAGCACAAGAGTGTGTATTATACCGGCAAAACTCGTCAGTGTCTTGATGATCGTCCCCGTGAAGGTACACTAATAGGTAGCGGAGCTCCCGTTTGGCATCATTCAGTGCCTGCATGTATCACAGTAAACAAATAAAAGCAATACAATTAACACTACTGCAATTTACAATGCAGTCTGTACTCCAGAGCTTCAAATACTGTATGTTTTTAATCTCTGTATCTGTAAACTCACCTGGCTGTATGTTCCCTGGTAAAATACAGGGTGTGACCGGCCATACTTCTCCTCAAAACAATGAATGAAAGACACAACATCTCCAACAGGGTCCGTCACACGACCACGAGGATCTGGCCTGATGAACCTCAGGGCAAACCTTGGAACAAAAGACAATCATGGCGATCAGTTACCTTGCTCTATCCAGCAACTACAAGTTTAAATCAATGTGCTTTAATTACCTGACTATGTCCAGAAGTGTGTAATATGTAAATCTGAAAGGTAGCATTATCAAGTAGTAACTCCATCCTAGTAATCCCTGAAAAGAAGCACCAACACAGTCTATTACAACTTACACAACACGCTTTTCTTTTGTTTCGCATCATACAAATACATTTAACGAATTAGGAACTCATTTTGGAAAAGAAATTACTTCAAAAATCTTAAGTGGTGAATACATATTGCACTCATAAGTAATACTTCAATATTTTATGCATTGTGGAGTGTGAAAATATCAAACAGCTATGCAGAGATTACCCTGATTAAGGTAAAAGCCTGCAGACTTACCCTGGGTTGTGGCCTTGAAACGATGTAACTATATACTCTATGGTCTGCTGTATTGACCTGAAGCGGTCTGGATGGAGGAGGGTTAAACACACTCGGCACTCCTTCCTGCTCATTAAGTCTGTCTTGTACTGCAGCCTGAAACACATGCATTTCATCGCATCACACTCGTCTTTCAATAAACCAAAAGAAAACAATGACAATGAATACAGAGCCGCAAAAAGGCCTTTAAAAAAACATGTCTTTACCTCTATGTTCCAATTATGTTGCTCTAATGTTCGACGACATTGGTCCATTGATTCCAAACCAGTTAAGTCCTGTTAGATATGGAAAGAAGATCAAACTGCGGAACCCAACTTGCTCATAAAAGCCACAAACGCTTGTTCTAAAACAATAGAGGGTTTCTGCAGAAATCAGCCAGTCAAATTTAATGCTTTTTAATGCCATTTTAATGCTACGCTGTAAAAATTTTAATGCCACGACCACAAACTCAACAAATTACATGGGTTTGTTTTTTTTGTAAAAGATGATTTTTTATATGAAAACTGTCCCAACATTTCACTATTTCTGAATCCACTAAGCACCCCTGACCACCCACGGGCTGTAGTCATTCTCTGAAATCCACCTTTTTGAGCCATTTTTGCTGGAATTAGGTAAACGAGACACAAAATGAAAAAAATGAGATGCAGAGCGACAAAAATAAGATACAAAATGACAAAAACAAGATGCAGTGACAAAAATGAGACACAAAACGACAAAAACGAGACACAAAATGACAAAAATGAGACACAAAACAACAAAAAGAAACCACCCCTGACCACCAACGGGCTGCAGTCATTCTCTGAAATCCACCTTTTTGAGCCATTTTTGCTGGAATTTGCATTTCCCCATTACCCAGCTCTCCTCCTCCTGGTCCAGTCTGCCGGCCACTTTAAAAACATGCAGCTTTTGGCAATAGTACCCGACCGGCTGGAACAATTATCGCAATGCTTCGCCATGTTTATGCAGATGCACATATTTGACGAATCGCACTCCATAATCATATATTATTATTGTCAAATATTTTTCTTGAAAACTGCAGAATTTTTTAATGGCATTGAGGATCTAATTTAATGATTTTTTAATGTCATATAAGGCCGTAATTTTCGCAAAATCAACTTAATGACTATTAATGCTTTTTAATGCCCTGCAGAAACCCTGCAATCAGGATTGGGAGGTTACAGGATACTGCTATGTCAAGTTCTTCATACAGCATTAACAGGAGTAGAATATGATGATTCAGGTAGTCTGTCAACTGCTACTGAACAGAGCTAAACAGCGATCTAATCCCCAGAAATGACCATAAATATAAAGAGAGAAACGATCGTTTACCACAAGCAGGAAGTCGTTTAATTGAAACTGAACTGACTCTACAGATTAGCTATCTAACTACCGACTCAAAAAGCTACAGCAGGCTACAGATTAAAGGGGGAGACATATTAGCCACACCGGTGTTACTGACATACATTAACAAGGTGATAGAGCATCGCAGAAACAGCTCTGTGGCTTAGAAACTTCACTGACAGCTCGATCATGACTGCTGTGCTAACGTCAACTCTGCCAGTTTTCAGTGGGGAGCGTCAGTAACGCTAGCCAAGTTACCGTTTAGTCAAACACTGTACTAAATACGCAGTACGGGAGAAGCTTAACAGCAGAGTTGAACGGAGTACGTGTGTATAAGAACCACACAATAAGCGTTAAGCTAAATAAGTCCGTCCATGTCGCTTAAAGTCTGCTAACTTGTTCGCTAGCCTAGCTAACGTTCGCTAGCGCTGCTAACGCTAGCTCTGACTAGTTGACGGGGAACGTTAGGGGCTGCTGTCCGAGTTGACTGTGCAAAAAAGCGTCCAAACACGTCCGGCACCGTCTGTTCACGGCGATTCAGCGTCGAGAACAAATTATCGACGTATGAGGTGCCAAACGGACATGTGAATGTGAAATTTAGGCTGTCTACCTGAAACTGGAGGAGTTTTTCGGTCTGCGCCTGGGATAATTCTGGCTCCTCTGGCGCCGCCATCTTACCTCGCCAATCATCTAGCAAGGCGCAGCGACGTCAACGGTCTTTTCCTGATGCCGGGTTAGGGGTTGGGGTAGCTGTGGCGCTGTGCGGGCTGCTGCCACCCAGCGGCCTGGGGGATCCCGTCAGGCTGCACCGAGAGGGCTGCACGGAGAGGGCTGCACATTTCCGGTCGCACATTTAGAGCATTTTTTATGTTACTGTCATGTACTGATATAAGTGTTACGTGATGACGTAGGAACAGAGGGCGGAAGTGAGGACATCGGAGGCGGCATGTTGATAGTCCGCATTTGTTTAATAAAAATACTGAAAAGACAGTGCTTCATGTCTTGAAGTTTTACCTAACCGAGTATCATGGTGGACGGTACACAACTAGTGATGGCTGATCGAGGCTTTGTTGAAGCTTCGACACTTCATTCAAAACATGGTTCATTACTCGAGGCCTCAATGACACACAGTGCTCGAGTAGGACATCTAGTGGTCAATAATATGAAGTGCAATCAAGACGTGGTCGTTGGTTCATGGATTGTTTTGGATTTGATTCGCCATGCACACATTCCTGTTTGACTACACTAGATGATTGTATGGGTTGTAGTGGACACAAAAATAATATAACTAGTAATAATAATGACAATAACTATTGAAGAGCACGTTTCTTATTTCCCATGTTTGTCTGTATCCCTATATACTCTTTGCTTATATTCTGTGTTATGAAACATTTAAACGGTGCTGCTACATTCATGAGATGCTCTACAAATATAGACTGATGTCATTTTCACATGGGGCTGGTGCAAATAAAGATTTTATGGATTATTATGGATTTTGGCAAAGTATGTCTTGGGGTTTATTGGTAAAGAGGTCAGTAAAGAGGGTGTGCTTATGTAACTGGTTATGAGGTTTTATTGAGAAATAATTTATCAACAGTTTTGGGACCACTGTTCCCTCTAAGCTGCGCGCGATACTTTTTTTTTTTTGCGCATTTATCATCTATTTTTTTTTGCCATTTTCGAGTTTTTTTTTAACTTGAGTCTCGACTCGATCGTTTTTCTCAGGAGGTTGGACTTTAGCCTTTGTGCTGGAGGGTTGAACCCTCAGTTCCAAGACTTTCAAAGCCTCCAGACCTCCTGAGTCCTCAGGACCTGAGCTTTCACACAGTCTGAGGGCTGAAATTTTCTAAGTCCCACAGTAGTTCTCTGTTAGATTGAACTTCCAGACAGTCCAAGGACTGATATCTTCTAAGTTCCTGAGTACTTCACTGTTAGTTTGAACCTTCACACAGTCTGACGACTGAAATCTTAAAAGTTCTTGAGTAGTTCTCTGTTAGTTTGAACCTTCAGACAGTCTGTTAATGTTTCGATTAAATCTTTAAGGTTTTTCTTTTTAAATGTTTTACCACCTTTTAATGTTTAATTTTATTTTTAAATACTTCATTGTGTTTTCAGTGTAATTCCTATTTGAACTTTTATTGTCTTTAAGATATAATTTTCCAATTAAACATTTAATTTTTTAATTAAATGTTTTGTCTTTTTTGGCCTTTTATTGGATAGGTGTAGTGAGAGACAGACAGAAAACAGGTGAGAAGAGTCGGGGGAAGACTTGCAGCAAAGGGCCACTAGCGGGACTCGAACCTGGGACGCTGCGTCAGGGACCAGCCCCTGTACATAAGTCACCCGCTTAACCCGTTGAGCTATACAGGCACCCATGTTTTGTCTTTTTAAGGGTTTAATAATCTGATTAAATGTTTTGCATTTTTAAAAATGTTGAACATTCTTCTTGTTGAATTGTATTTTTTAAATGTTTAATGATGGAAAATACTTTATCTGTAATTTCTAATATTTGTATTTTAAAAATTTTGTTTAATTTCATAACGACATGTATTGTATGTTGTCGAATTATCTCATTCAATATTTTGTCTGTTTAATAGAGTTAAACATTAAATTACATTACATTCTATTAAACAGACAAAATATTGAATGAGATAATTCGACAACATACAATACATGTCGTTATGAAATTAAACAAAATTTTTAAAATACAAATATTAGAAATTACAGATAAAGTATTTTCCATCATTAAACATTTAAAAAATACAATTCAACAAGAAGAATGTTCAACATTTTTAAAAATGCAAAACATTTAATCAGATTATTAAACCCTTAAAAAGACAAAACATTTAATTAAAGAATTAAATGTTTAATTAGAAAATTACATCATAAAGACAATAAAACTTCAAATAGGAATTAAACAGAAACTACAATGAAGCATTTAAAAAGAAAACTAAACATTAAAAGGTGGTATATGTAGATATAATTTAATTGTATTTAATGTTTAACTCTATTAAACAGACAAAATATTGAATTAGATAATTCAACAACATACAATACATGTCATTATGAAATTAAACAAAATTTTTAAAATACAAATATTAAAAATTACAGATAAAATATTTTCCATCATTAAACATTTAAAAAATAAAATTAAACAAGAATATTAAACATTTTTAAAAATGCAAAACATTTAATTAGATTATTAAACCTTTAAAAAGACAAAACATTTAATTAAAAAATTAAATGTTTAATTAGAAAATTGCATCTTAAATTTCTTAAATCTTTTTGACAATAAAATTTTTTAAAAGTTTTATTGTATTATTTTTTTTGTTTGATTTAATTGCTTTTTGTTATGTAGTTTATTTCTTTAATCTTCTTTTTCTGTCAAGATTTTAACCCCAACCTTAAAAATGAAATAAATCCTTAAATCACAATGAAAATACTTCTGTTGCCACAATCATGAGTTAGTCAATTATTCAGTTTATCAATTCAACTTTATTTGTTTAGCACCTTTTACACAGATGACAAAACTAAACAAGCAAAGAGAAAAAACTATGATTAAAACTCAAAAACATAAAAAAAAAAAAAAAAAAAAAACATTTAACATGGTAATAAAATATGTTTTGTCCAGGGGATGGAGGGAGTTTATTGAAGTCTTCTTGGGCTCACATGGGAAATCATTTAAAATATAAACTTGATATTCAGTCTAAGGAAACTGCAGAGCGACAGAAGAACCAACAATATCTCCTGTTTTCTCCTTTAATGAGTCGACTCTTCTTGTGCTTTCAGACCAAAGAACTACAGACTCTTCACAACCTGCTCAAACTCTTGGTACAGGACCTCACCACACGGGTCAAGAAGGTTTCCTTCTCATTTCTACTCTGAAGCTCACCTTCTCCTGCTCAAACTACTGACAAATGTTTCTGCTGCTCTAAAGTCTGGTCTCCAGAACTTCCTAAAAACTCTCTTCTGCTGCAGGTTGCTTTGTAGAACTGTTCCAGAAAACCTCACTAAACCACATGGAGGGGCCTCAAGATAGTCGTCCAAATGAAACCGTACAAAAACCAAACTAGCACAACCCAAACACTAAAGTCTCCTGCAGTCTACCAGAGAACCTCTGAGAACAGAGAATCAGGACAGGAACTCTTACCTTCTGGACAACCAACATTGGTTCACAAACAAGAATTCAGAATGTGTCTGACCAAAAACCTCTAAAGACTCACTACAGCCAAGATAAAGACACAACTGCACCAAATCCACTAATCACTGCACACATTAGCACCATGTGCTAACTGTGGCTAAAGAACCACATTTACCAAGACAACTATCCAGTACAAAGCCCTAAAACACACCAAGAAACACATTAAAGACGATTTTACTGCTGGAAGCTGCAAGCCAACGCCTAAAGATCAGACTAAAGCAACAGAGCCAAACCCGGTTCTGTGGTGAACAGAAGCAGAGGAAATGTTTGTCTGCAGCTAAATAAAGCAGGAAGACACTGAGCTGCTCAGGTGTTCCTGATAACACCAAGCTGCTCAGGTGTTCCTGATAACACCAAGCAGCCACCTGGACAGCCAATAGGAACACAGCTTCCTGAAAGTCCAGAGGGCTGGGTTAGTGAAGGAAATTTAGTTTCAAGTTGAGGCAGAAAGTTAATAAAGAAAGTTGAAAACCACCTTCTGATCCCTGAAATCTCTGAGTTTTCACACAAAGAACACCTGAACATGTCAAACTGGTTCCATAGTAGAACCATCATTGTAAAAATGTCATAATATGGTGTGTTGCTCAAAAAACACAAGGACCCGGCTATCAGGGGACAAACATGTAAGAAACATGAGAACAGAGAGAACCCAACCAGTAGGTCACAGTTTATCATCCCCCAGTCATCTCCTGAAGTCCATATGGTGAGAGACATCAGTATCTGATTGTTAATTTACCAGAGGATGCTTATAATCATGCTGATGTGGTCTGTACTCTACAGTATTTTAGTGACTCGATAAATGCCTAAGTTGTTTTTTTAAAATGCTTTTCAGTTTTTAATAAACATTTAAGAGCCTATATGTAATCAATAAGTGGCCTTTGCCTATCTTACGAAAAACTCACTCAGAACTCTGATATGTTAACAGTATTAAATAAATCAATAAATACATGCATACACACAAAAATAAGTTAATACATTAACTGTGTTAAGATAAGATTTAGATTTTTTTTAAAAAGTTGTTTATGTTTTTGCAGAATCCAGTATTGCTCACTGGTTGGTCATTACATTTTATTAGTTTGATTTCACTGTTTAAAATGATGCCACCTCTTTTCAGACAGAACCTGTGATAATAAAACAATACAAAATTTTTAGTTCCGTGTTAATAAAGCACTTAAAGCTTTAAGTATGGCTAAATGCTTTTTTCAGAATTAAATATATCACTCCTTAGGTGGTAGTGGCCCCAAGTTCAGTAAAGTTGGAAAGATATTCACAGATTCGGACTTCCAGCATCAATAACTCATTAGATATAGGTTGTCAAAACATAAACGGTGCCTCTTTCCCATTGTTGCAAGGCAGACAATGTGCTACAAGCCCAGTTTTATCAAAAGTAGCTGTCTTTCAAGCTACAGGAATAACATTGGTGTCTATGGAGTGAACAGGGTCCGTCTGCAATTTGCAAAACCGCTGCAACAGTAAAGAGAGACAAATATTCAATAACTTCACTCTTATACATTGTAGTGTCACTAAAATCACTGCAGCCTTCAACTGGCTCCTGTTGACAAAGTGTTTTAACAGAAATGTAAATGCTGTAATTTGATTCTTTTAATGAACCATGTAACTTGAATGGATGTGATGCTGGTGTGACCACAGTGCACATGTCTGATGTTGCTCACAGTGGTCCAAGGGACGCTCAGGGAGTTTGTGTGTTTGCTCAGACTCATGAAAAATTACAGGGAACATTGTTTGGGACTCAAGCAGTTCCTTCTTTTACTCACTATCTCCCCAGCCTTAGAAAAAAAAAACCTGTTCACACGGCACAGATGAGGCTGAGGTACACAGGAAATGTTTGGCTCCATTGTACAAGTTTGGGTAAACAGTTTTGTGGGTTGCCCAGTAAGCCAGTGGGTCTGCCGTTCTTTCTACAATTGCATTCGCTGTGGCGCTTTGCATTTGCCAGGCTCTACTTGCGTCTTCGTCTAATAGGCTCCACAGTTGAACTGAAAAATATTGAAGATCATCATCATCATCACCAGAAATGTCAGTCATTCCCTATTCAGAAGAGAAAAAAAATATCTGTGGAAGGTGCTGCTGGTGATGGAGGACGAGGCTGCGGTGGTGCTTGTGAGGTAGATGACTGCTGCTTGGTATTCTTTATGTTAATTGTTGTGCATTCAGTTATTAAACGTTCTTTCACACTGGCTGCCACTCTGATTGGTGAATCCAAAAGTTTTGAACTGCAGAGCCACAAGTGTAGCAACAGTCAGTGAACTGTTCTTTTCTTTGGTTTGTAGTCTGTCAGCTAAGCACCTGACAAGGTTCTGTGCCAGGTGTTGTGGCATGGGGGTGGTGAGTTGGGAATATATATATATATATATATATATATATATATATATATATATATATATATATATATATATATATATATATATATATATATATTCTACGAAATACGAAATCTGACATACTACTAACTCTCAAAGCAAAAACAACAGCAAAAAAAACAATCTATTCTGCGAAAAACAATTCAAATGAACAACACTAGGGATCTCCTATCCCGGAACACTCGATCCCGCTGAGTGATTCACATAACAAACCGAACCAATCAGGTGATTCGAAGCAGTTGAGTGCTTCAAACGTCACTGAAGTGATTCAAACGTCACGAGTCACGTGACCAAACCACGCCTCGGCACAGTGGCTCGATACGTTTGCTTCATGAGCTACAGCGCATGTGTCGAAGCCTCGGGTATCAGAGGACCATCACTATACACAACAATGGCGACGAGGAAGACGAGGAAGAGAAAGACGGGGACAATGATTTTCGCTTGGTGAAGCGAGGAAAACCGGCGGCGATACGGCAAGTTAGCAAAAGGCTAAGCTAACAGTATGGAAAAGTCAGGTATTCAACCGTTCGCTTGCTACACGGACCCAGCTACACTCGGACCGAGATGGACACGGTGGTTGACATCTTTCGAGCTGTATGCGGACGGGAAAGGACTTATTTTGACAAATGATGCCACGGATGCGATTAAGCAGCGGAGACGTACTCTTCTACTGCACTTAGCGGGACAGGACGTGCAGGATGTTTTCTCCACCTTACCACAGACGGGCGAGGCGACGGACTACGCGGCGGCGGTGGCGGCACTCAACACATATTTTGTTCCCCAAGTAAATGCAGCATATGCACGCCAGACCTTTCACTAGTTGTCCCAAAAACAAGGTGAGACTGTACAACAATTTTGTACGCGCTTAAGACAAGCTGCAAAAGACTGTGACTTTCAAGGTGATAGAGATAACCAAATAAGAGACGCTATCCTGAGTAAATGCATTTCTGAATATGCACAGAGAAAGCTACTTGAGGAAGGTCCAGGTCTAACATTGGCTCGCACATTGGAGGTGACGTCGCAATGTGAACGAGTGGAGGAGCAGCTGGCAGCTATGAGCATCACCGGGGAGAAGAAAGAAGGGGACACCGTCAACCGAAATTCAACGACAAAGAAAGGAAAGTACATAAAACCAAAATGAAAGAGGAGAATAAAACGGACAGACAGTGTTATAGATGTGGTTATACTGATCACATCAGTAAGGATCCCAAATGCCCAGCACGAGGACAAACATGTCACAAGTGCAATGGCAAGGACCACTTTTCAAAAATGTGTCGCACAAAAGGACATAGGAAGCAAAATGTGAATGTGGTAAAACAAGATGATTATGCATTCATTGTAAAAGATGATGATGTACCTGAGAAAATAACTTTTTTGGTGGGAGGAGTAGAGTTGAAGATGTTAATAGACTCTGGTGCTACAAGTAATATAATGGGAGAAAACGTATGGCAAAAGCTAAAAGATGAAAAGATAAAGTGTCATTCATATATACCCAAAAAGCTGAGGAATTTGTATGCATATTCCTCAACACAATCACTATCTGTTAAAGGAGCATTCAGATGTGAAATCAAGATTGGTGATAGGACTGACGAGGCTGAGTTCATTGTGATAAGAGGTATTGGTGAACCACTCCTGGGTAAAAGACTGCTGTAAAGCTAGGGGTGCTGAAAATAGGTGAAAATGTGGCTGCTGTCACAGACTTAAAACACACTCTTAAAGAGCAGTACCCAAAAGTGTTTAAAGGAGTGGGAAAACTAAACACTAAACAGATAAGCCTGTATATTGACCCAGACGTCAAACCAGTAGCACAGCCACTGAGGCGCATACCCTACCATTTAAGGGATGCAGTTGAAAAAAAGATGAATGAACTGATTGAAATGGACATTGTAGAACGTGTAGAAGGACCTACACCCTGGGTAAATCCTGTAGTGATACTTCCGAAGAAAGGTGACAAAGATATCAGAATGTGCTTAGACATGAGAAAAGCAAACAAAGCAATAGTCAGGGAAAGATACCCCATTCCTACAGTGGATGAAATACTCCAAGGATTGAACGGCTCTGCAATTTTCAGCAAACTAGATCTCAAGTGGGCATGCGAAAGACTACATCCATATGTGTATGGTAGAAAGTTTGACCTAATCACAGACCACAAACCGTTAGAAGTCATATACAATCACAGATCTAAACCATGTGCACGAATAGAACGGTGGGTTCTCAGACTACAACCGTATGACTTTAAAGTGGTGCACATTGCTGGAAAACAAAACATTGCCGATTCATTGTCAAGACTACTGTCAGACAAAGCACCGAAAGAGATACACAAACATGAATCAGAGGAGTATGTGAGATTCATTGCAGTAAATGCAACTCCAAAAGCACTTACCACATGAGAGGTCGAAGAAACCTCCGCCACGGACTCAGAGATAACAGAGGTGCAAAAAGCGATTGAAAACGGACATTTTGAAAAATGCAAAGCATATGCACCCATTGCAAATGAACTGTGTGTGATAGGATACATAGTTTTAAGAGGTAATCGCATAATATTGCCAGAAAAACTCAGCGCTAAGGCACTTTCACTAGCTCATGAAGGACATTTAGGAATCGTGGGAACCAAGCAACATCTCAGAACAAAAGTATGGTGGCCTGGCATGGACAAAGCTGCAGAAAAATACTGCAAAGCGTGTCATGGGTGTCAAATAGTGGCCAAACCTGATCCACCTGAACCACTGAGAGTTACACCCTTACCAGATGGACCTTGGCAAAATGTCGCTGTAGACATACTTGGACCGCTACCATCAAACTACTCAATACTTGTGCTGGTAGATTACTACAGTCGATATTATGAATATGATGTGATGACATCTACAACCACGGAAAAAGTGATCGACTCTATTGACTGTATATTCAGCAGACATGGACTTCCAGTTACGATTAAATCTGACAATGGCCCGCAGTTCAAATCTGAATTGTTCAGAGAATACTGTGAAGATAACGGAATCAAACATGAGAAAACAACACCAAAATGGGCTCAAGCCAATTGGGAAGTGGAACATCAAAACGCATCACTGATGAAAAGAATCAGGATTGCGCAAGCTGAGGGACTCGACTGGAAGCATGAACTGAGAAAATATGTTACTGCTTATCGTAGTATTGAACATCCAACCACAGGAAAAAGTCCAGCAGAACTTCTGTTCAACCGGAAAATGAGTGGAAAGTTGCCAGACATTTGTGAGTCAAAAACGACTGCTTTGGATGTACGCGACAGAGATGCTGAACAGAAAGGAAAAGCAAAGATGTATGCAGATGAACGAAGAGGAGCTCAGTACTCAAAAGTGGACACAGGAGACATAGTACTGGTTCAACAAGACAAAATGGACAAGTTTACAACACCATTTAATGCAACACCACACAAGGTTGTGAGCAAAACTGGAAACCAGGTCGTAGTTGAATCACCAACTGGAGCTCATTATCACAGGAACACAAGACATGTAAAGAAATATATGACCAATGAGATCATAGAAGGACACTATGGACAAGAAACAATACCTGAACGTGAGGAAAGTGAAATGAACAAAAACATTGACACTTACACTCCAACACCACAAGAGGGCACACAGGGTCCAGAGAAACAAACCAGACCTCAGAGGGTTACAAAGACACCTGAGAGGTTTCGTGATTTTGTGGTGAAATAAGTAAAACATATGGGTTCAAAGACAAGGTTCATGGTTATAAGAAAATGTTATTTGTGTTGTGAGACAGTCAGAAGATCACATTGTTAGACAGCGAGACAAGATGATGTGACGCGAAAAAATATATATGTACGTGTATGTGAAGATAAACTTTAATTCCAAGGAAAAGGGGAATGTCATGTACTGATATACGTGTTACATGATGACGTAGGAACATATGAGGACGGAAGTGAGGACCTCGGAGGCGGCATGTTGATAGTCCGCATTTGTTTAAAAAAAAATACTGAAAAGACAGTGCTTCATGTCTTGAAGTTTTACCTGACCGAGTATCATGGTGGACGGTACACAACAGTTACCACAATAATGATCACTAAAGTACACAACTTACGGTTTAAATGCAGAACTTACAGTTTTAAAGGATAGGGTTGCCACCCGTCCCTTAAAATACGGAAACGTCCTTTATTCGACAATTAATTGTTGCGTCCCGTATTGAATCAATACGGGACGCAACTTGTTCCGTATTTTCATAAATGCCCCGTACACGTCTGTCACACACTCATCAAAACTGCATAATGAATAAAATAAAACACAGGAAATATTAAGGGCAGCCAATTTCATCTTCGTAGGACCTTTGTAGCGAGGACCCGATGCCAGGTCCAGTGGACAGACTTCAGACGTCTCTGTGTGTCCGGTCCTGTCCGGTCCTGTCTCTGGTTGCCAGGTTACAGACGCTGCTGCACCCACACGTTTAAAAATGTCTACACCTGAAACTCCACCACGTCTAAAGAAGCAAAAACGTTTGCAAATGTACAGACTGGAGTGGGAAGAGTGGAACCACTGGCAATGGATACAAGGCAGACTGTGTTTTCTGTTGCTCATGGACTGGCTGAAGTAAGGCAGCATCAGGAGACAAACATGGAGGAAATATGAGAACGGAGAGAACCCAACCAGCAGGTCACAGTTTATTATCATCTAATCATCTCCTGAAGTCCATATGGTAAGGAACATCATGATGAGATCAGCTAGATTTCCTACAGTATATGGCTGTGAATTTACCAGAGGATGCTTATAATAATGCTGATGTGGCCGTAGACTCTACACTATTTTAGTGACTCAGTAAATGCCTAAGTTGGTTATTATGTTTTAATGCTTTTCAGTTTTTAATAAACATTTACTTAATAGCCTATATGTAATCAAACATGGCCTTTGCCTAAAAAGAATAATATTTCATTGCCCAAGTAAAAGTATAGTAATTTTTAATTTAATAATTTAGTAATAAATTATTAGTAATTTTTTTCTCTACAAATTATTATATGTTGCTAAAAAAACAAAAAAACCCAAAAACCACACCATAGTAATATCTCAATTAAAAAAGCCTATAGTATAGCGTGTTGCCCAACAAACGTCATAGTATAGCATGTTGCTCTTAAAACGTCATAGTATAGCATGTTGCTCTTAAAACGTCATAGTATAGCATGTCGCTCAAAAAAGTCATCATATAGCCTTTGGTCTAAAAACGTCATAGTATAGCATGTCGCTCAAAAAATGTCAGAGTATAGCCTTTGGTCCAGAAAAACGTCAAAGTATAGCATGTCGTCCAAAAAATGTCATAGTATAGCCTTTGGTCCAGAAAACGTCCATAGTATAGCTTTTGTTCTAAAAAACGTCATAGTATAGCATGTCGCTCAAAAAAGTCATCATATAGCCTTTGGTCTAAAAACGTCATAGTATAGCATGTTGCCCAACAAACGTCATAGTATAGCATGTCGCTCAAAAAATGTCAGAGTATAGCCTTTGGTCCAGAAAAACGTCAAAGTATAGCATGTTGTCCAAAAAACGTCATAGTATAACATGTCGTCCAAAGAATGTCATAGCATAGCATGTCGTCCATAAAACATCATGGTGTAGCATGTCGTTCTAGAAACGTCATACTATAGCATATTGTTCAAAAGACGTCATAGTGTACAGCAGTCCTTACTCCTTTTGTTGCACCTGTTCAAGTCACAAAGTGTTGAGGTCACATTCACTTGTAAATTCTGATTGTTCTTGTCACTACTTATTACTGTTATTGATATTAATTATAGTTATGGCCAAAATTCATGATGATTTTTTTTTCAAAGAAAACCTTTCTGGAGTGTTTTTCGCAGCCTGCTTTACATTATTTCATCATATGGCATGTTTTTACAACATGTTGAAAAATGGCTTTTTTTTTTGACATAGTATACTATGGCGTTTTTTTTGCACCAAAATTAATGATGATTTTTTTTCAAAGAAAACCTTACCATAGTGTTTTTCACGGCCTCCTTTACATTATTTGATCATATGGCACGTTTTTACATGTTGAAAACTCGCATTTTTTTTTCGACATAGTATACTGTGGCGTTTTTTTGTGCCAAAATTCATGATGATTTTTTTTTCAAAGAAAACCTTTCTGGAGTGTTTTTCATGGCCTACTTTACATTATTTCATCATATGGCACGTTTTTACATGTTGAAAAATCGCATTCTTTTTTCGACATACTATACTATGGCTTTTTTTGCGCCACAATTCATGATGATTTTTTTTTTCAAAGAAAACCTTTCTGGAGTGTTTTTCAGGCCTCCTTTACGTTATTTCATCATATGGCACGTTTTTACAACATGTTGAAAAATCGCATTTTTTCTTCGACATAGTATACTATGGCGTTTTTTTGCGCCAAAATTCATGATGATTTTTTTTTCAAAGACAACCTTACCATAGTGTTTTTCACAGCCTGCTTTACATCATTTCATCATATGGCATGTTTTCACATGTTGAAAAATGACATTTTTTGACATAGTATTCTATGGCGTTTTTTTGCGCCAAAATTCATGATGATTTTTTTTCAAAGAAAACCTCACCATAGTGTTTTTCACGGCCTCCTTTACATTATTTCATCATATGGCATGTTCTTACAACATATTGAAAAATGACATTTTTCGACATAGGCATGTCGCTCAAAAAATGTCATAGTATAACATGTCGCTCTAAAAACATCATAGTATAGCATGTCTCTCTATGAACGTCAGAGTATAGCATGTCGTTCAAAAAAGGTCATAGAATAGCATGTCGTCCAAGAAACGCCACGGTATAGCATGTCTTTCTGTAACGTCATACTATAGCATGACGTTCAAAAGACGTCATAGTGTACAGCAGTCCTTACTCCTTTTGTCGCACCTGTTGAAGTCACAAACTGTTGAGGTCACATTCACTTGTAAATTCTGATTGTTCTTATCACTACTTATTACTGTTATTGATATTAATTACAGTTAAGGCGGGCTGCACAGTGGCGTAGTGGTTAGCACTTTCGCCTTGCAGCAAGAAGGTCCCTGGTTCGCGTCCCGGCTTTCCCGGGATCTTTCTGCATGGAGTTTGCATGTTCTCCCTGTGCATGCGTGGGTTCTCTCCGGGTACTCCGGCTTCCTCCCACAGTCCAAAAATATGCTGAGGTTGATTGATTATTCTAAATTGCCCGTAGGTGTGAATGTGAGAGTGCTTGTTTGTCTTTGTATGTAGCCCTGCGACAGACTGGCGACCTGTCCAGGGTGTCCCCTGCCTTCGCCCGAGTCAGCTGGGATAGGCTCCAGCCCCCCCCGCGACCCTACTGAGGATTAAGCGGTGTATAGATAATGGATGGATTATCGTTAAGGCCAAAATTCATGATGATTTTTTTTTCAAAGAAAACCTTTCTGGAGTGTTTTTCGCAGCCTACTTTACATTATTTCATCATATGGCACATTTTTACAACATGTTGAAAAATCGCATTTTTTTTCTCGACAGTATACTAT